>NC_069502.1:843237424-843307424 GCF_027579735.1 Bombina bombina | reverse complement strand
ATATTTAGTAGAGCCTCCTTTAACAGAAATAACAGCCTCTAGACGCTTCCTATAGCCTGTAATGAGTGTCTAGATTCTGGATGAAGGTATTTTGGACCATTCCTCCTAGCAAAACATCTACAGTTCAGTTAGGTTTGATGGTTGCCAAGCATGGACAGCCCGCTTCAAATCACCCCACATATTTTCAATGATATTCAGGTCTGGGGATTGGGATGGCCATTCCAGAACATTGTACTTGTTCTTCTGCATAAATGCCAGAGTAGATTGAGCAGTGTTTTGGGACGTTGTCTTGTTTAATTATACAGCTCCGGCGTAACTTCAACTTTGTGACTGATTCCTCAACATTATTCTCAAGTATCTGCTGATAATGAGTGGAATCCATGCGACCCTTAACTTTAACAAGATTCCCAGTACCGGCACTGGCCACACAGCCCCACAGCAGTGAAACATCCACCAAATTTTACTGTGGCTAGCAAGTGTTTGTCTTGGAACGCGGTGTTATTTTGCCGCCATGCATAACAGCCCTTGTTATGACCAAATAACTCAATCTTTGATCCATCAGTCCAAAGCAACTTCTTCCAAAATGAAGCTAGCTTGTCCAAATGTGCGTTTGCATACCTCAAGCAACTCTGTTTGTGGCGTGTGTGCAGAAAAGGCTTCTTCCACATCACTCTCCCATACGCTGAATTGTTGAACGATGCATAGTGACACCATCTGCAGCAAGATGATGTTGTAGGTCTTAGGAGGTGGTCTGTGGGCTGTTTTGACTATTCAAACCATCCTTTGGCTTTGCCTCTCCGATATTTTACTTCTGGCCTTTAACAAGAACTGTGCCTGTGGTCTTCCATTTCCTCACTATGTTCCTCACAGACACTGACAGCTTAAATCTCTGCAATAGCTTTTTGTAGCCTTCCCCTAAACCATAATGTTGAACAATCTTTGTTTTCAGGTAATTTGAGAGTTGTTTTGAGGCCCCCATGTTGCCACTCTTCAGAGGAGAGTCAGAGAACAACAACTTGCAATTGGCCACCTTAAATACCTTTTCTCATGATTGGATGCACCTGTCTATGAAGTTCAAAGCTTAATGGGCTCATCAAACCAACTGTGTGTTCCAATTAATCAGTGCTAGGTAGTTACAGGTATTCAAATCAACAAAATGACAAGGGTGCTCAAATTTATGCACCTGTCTAATTTCGTTTTGATGCACATTGCACATTTTCTGTTAATCCAATAAACCTCATTTAACTACAGAAATATTACTGTGTCCATCAGTTTTTTAAAATATCAAAATGAAATTGCTGATCCAAACACCCAATTATTTATAAATGAAAATCATGGAAATTGTCAGGGGTGCCTGAACTTTTGCATACGACTGTGTGTATATATATATATATATATATATATATATATATATATATATATATATATATATATATATATATATATATATATATATATATATATATATATATAATAAACAGATAGAGTCCAGCACTTATTGAATTACTTAAACCTGGCTGTGTGCTCGTTACAATGGGCTATCAGCAAAAACCCAAACAGATAAAGTCCATATGTAGAAAGTAACAGCACCACTGCATCAATATTCTTAAAGGTGAATTATTTCTTTATTGGAGATATCACAACAATAAAACAGCGACGTTTCGGACCTACATGGTCCTTAATCATGCATAGTTAAAACACAGTAAAACACACATTTAAAAAGGGTGGTTTGACCAATCAGATTTCAGCTCACATTCTTAATTGAATTAACCCATGCCTATCCAGGCATGATAATATGCATATTACTTTTTCTATTAGTGGCCTCTGGTGGTACCATATTGAATGACACCCTATAAAAATTTATAAAAACAAATACAGATCATAGTCCCTATTCAGACCATAAGGGTACAATGTATTTAATTTCTTGATCCACCAAACTTCCTTTTGTTTAAGTTTAAGTTCTCTGTTACCCCCTCTTCTATGTGTGGGGATATGATCGATTACTTGGAAGCGCAGCTGGCTAACAGTGTGTCCCATTTGGGTAAAATGTGCAGATACTGGCAGAGACATATCTTTAGATTTAATTGATGCCTTATGCTGACTAAACCTATCCCTGGCGGCTTGGGTGGTCTCTCCGATATAACAGAGGCCACATGGACATTTAAGTAGATAGATTACATAATTGGTTTGACAAGTGTATAAACCATTGATAGTATACTGTTTACGTTTGTCGTTTTGGGCCAAATATTTACCTCTAATGACTGAATTACATTGTGCACAGTGCAGACAAGGATAGCATCCTTTATTGGGAGTAGTCAAATAGTTAATTTCAGATTGTTTAGTTGTCCCCACATCTGCTCTGACTAGATTATCCCTTAGATTTCTCACCCGTCTATAGGATGGCATTGGTGGTAATTTGAAGGACTCGACTTCAGGATTAAATTTTGTTAATAGATGCCAGTGTTTTCTTACTGCTTTAAAAATATGTTGACTTCGCTGACTATACTCCATAGTGAGCACCAATCTATTTACATCATTTCTGGTTTTAGGTTTAGCTTTACTTTTATCAAGATCCATGATATTTTTATTTATAATCTCCTGAGGATAACCTCTTTGGATAAACTTATTACCCATAGATTGTAGCCTAAGGGGCAGTCTGTCCTGATCACTCACTATCCTCTTAGTGCGTAATAACTGGCTTCTTGGGATAGAATTGAACACTGTCTCAGGATGGAAACTTTCATATCTCAAAAGGGTGTTTCTGTCTGTGGGTTTAGTGAAGAGATCAGTGTTCAATTTATCATTTTGTATATAAACAGTGGTGTCCAAAAAGTTAATCTCATGTGATGAATATGTAAGTGTAAACTTGATGTTTGTCATTGAGGCATTAATTTCATCCACAAATTGTGTCAGAGACTCCAATGAGCCCCCCCATATGCCAAAAATATCGTCTATATACCTTAGCCATAGCTTACAACAGGAATTGAATGACTTATTGATGTAAACAAATTTATTTTCAAAGCCACTCATGAACAAATTGGCATATGAGGGGGCTACATTGGAGCCCATGGACGTACCCCTCTTCTGCATATAATAGGTGTCCTGAAACAAAAAATAGTTGCAGTATAGAACAAGTCTTAACAGATCATCAATAAAATCTATCTGTGTTAGGTCATATAATTTACAATTGTTCAAAAAACTTTTCACAGTATCAAGGCCTGCCTCATGAGGGATAGAGGTATACAAATTAACCACATCTAGAGAAAAGATAAACCAACTTTCTTCCATTTTTACTTTTTCTAGTTTTATCAGAAAATCATTAGTGTCTTTTATAAAAGACTTCTGTTCTTTAACCATTGGGAAAAGAATTCTATCCAGAAAAATTGACACATTTGAAAAAATGGACTCAGTGCATGCCACAATGGGCCGCCCTGGTGGGGATGACATATTCTTGTGAAAAGAATTCCTAGAGGCCTAAGGATAAAATTGAGACCCACCATACTGGCTAACCATGAACTGTACAGAACAAGATTTGAGAGTATACTTAACAAGTGCTCTTTTGATTTAATTGTGCTCACTGTATAATGTCTGCAGTTAGAGATTGACAAGCAAAAAGGATTGGTGCTGGAAGCTGAGCGGGGAATGGAAACAAAGTACACTTTGGAAATGTTGAAAACTACTAAAGAAGAAATTGATACATTGTTGGCTCAATACCGTTCAGATCTTGAGGAGAGGAAAAGATCTAAGTTTGTACGTGATGAGCTTGATTACACCAATCACCGGGTGTACAACTGGTCACGTGACCACACGTCAAGACAACGCGAAATACGTGATACACCACACTGGAGAAGAATGCCGAGAGCGTCAACGGAGCAGGACAGACTAGCCGAAGGATCATCTTCTGGGGAAAGTTTTTTAGATTCCGGCTCAGAAGGAGACACCGGAGGGGAGGGCGGAAGCACCACCGATCCCAAAGAACAACGGATGTACACGCGGAGCTCCTGGAACCGAAACCGGCAGATGCCGAGACGTCAACAAGGAGGGAGGTTCCGACGGGGTATGCGGAAATGAAGGTAAACGAACAGCCTGACCACATTTCCCCCATACAGGACAAGGAGAGTCTAGTAATTAATATCTCGGAATACGAGCTAACCGAGACGGAACACAGCTTGCTAATGAAAGGACTTTCCTTTTGCCCTACTAAGGACTGTGATGAATTTGAAGTCGATAAAGACTTGTACAAATTCTTCAGGATGCTCAGGCTGAAAGCTATGTATGGTAACAATAATATAAATACAAATAATGTGTGTGTTGAAAGCCAAATAAATGAAGGTGTTATGCAAACAAATCCCCTTGATCTGAAATGCCTCAATTTACATAAAAAGTCTTCATACATACCACCTACCAGTAATTCTGGTGTGGAAACTTTTATTAGGTTTGTACAACAGGATATCAATAATTTAATGAAAAAATTTAATTTAAATCCAGAGATGAAAAATTATAATCTTACAAGAGATGAATATGAAGCTATGTTGTCCTTAAAAAACAATAAGGATATTACAATAAAGAATGCCGATAAGGGCGGAGCTGTTGTAATACTAGACACTAAGTATTATATTCAAGAAATTTTACACCAACTCTCTGATGGAGGGGTATATGAAGTATTAGATCACAATCCTCTTGTTGAAATACAAAAAGAATTAAAAACAATTCTTGATAGGGCAGTTCAATGTAATACTATAACTAAACAGGTATTTGATTTTTTATATAAGAAACACCCTATAACACCAGTTTTTTATACCTTGCCCAAGGTTCACAAGAATATGTCATCCCCACCAGGGCGGCCCATTGTGGCATGCACTGAGTCCATTTTTTCAAATGTGTCAATTTTTCTGGATAGAATTCTTTTCCCAATGGTTAAAGAACAGAAGTCTTTTATAAAAGACACTAATGATTTTCTGATAAAACTAGAAAAAGTAAAAATGGAAGAAAGTTGGTTTATCTTTTCTCTAGATGTGGTTAATTTGTATACCTCTATCCCTCATGAGGCAGGCCTTGATACTGTGAAAAGTTTTTTGAACAATTGTAAATTATATGACCTAACACAGATAGATTTTATTGATGATCTGTTAAGACTTGTTCTATACTGCAACTATTTTTTGTTTCAGGACACCTATTATATGCAGAAGAGGGGTACGGCCATGGGCTCCAATGTAGCCCCCTCATATGCCAATTTGTTCATGAGTGGCTTTGAAAATAAATTTGTTTACATCAATAAGTCATTCAATTCCTGTTGTAAGCTATGGCTAAGGTATATAGACGATATTTTTGGCATATGGGGGGGGCTCATTGGAGTCTCTGACACAATTTGTGGATGAAATTAATGCCTCAATGACAAACATCAAGTTTACACTTACATATTCATCACATGAGATTAACTTTTTGGACACCACTGTTTATATACAAAATGATAAATTGAACACTGATCTCTTCACTAAACCCACAGACAGAAACACCCTTTTGAGATATGAAAGTTTCCATCCTGAGACAGTGTTCAATTCTATCCCAAGAAGCCAGTTATTACGCACTAAGAGGATAGTGAGTGATCAGGACAGACTGCCCCTTAGGCTACAATCTATGGGTAATAAGTTTATCCAAAGAGGTTATCCTCAGGAGATTATAAATAAAAATATCATGGATCTTGATAAAAGTAAAGCTAAACCTAAAACCAGAAATGATGTAAATAGATTGGTGCTCACTATGGAGTATAGTCAGCGAAGTCAACATATTTTTAAAGCAGTAAGAAAACACTGGCATCTATTAACAAAATTTAATCCTGAAGTCGAGTCCTTCAAATTACCACCAATGCCATCCTATAGACGGGTGAGAAATCTAAGGGATAATCTAGTCAGAGCAGATGTGGGGACAACTAAACAATCTGAAATTAACTATTTGACTACTCCCAATAAAGGATGCTATCCTTGTCTGCACTGTGCACAATGTAATTCAGTCATTAGAGGTAAATATTTGGCCCAAAACGACAAACGTAAACAGTATACTATCAATGGTTTATACACTTGTCAAACCAATTATGTAATCTATCTACTTAAATGTCCATGTGGCCTCTGTTATATCGGAGAGACCACCCAAGCCGCCAGGGATAGGTTTAGTCAGCATAAGGCATCAATTAAATCTAAAGATATGTCTCTGCCAGTATCTGCACATTTTACCCAAATGGGACACACTGTTAGCCAGCTGCGCTTCCAAGTAATCGATCATATCCCCACACATAGAAGAGGGGGTAACAGAGAACTTAAACTTAAACAAAAGGAAGTTTGGTGGATCAAGAAATTAAATACATTGTACCCTTATGGTCTGAATAGGGACTATGATCTGTATTTGTTTTTATAAATTTTTATAGGGTGTCATTCAATATGGTACCACCAGAGGCCACTAATAGAAAAAGTAATATGCATATTATCATGCCTGGATAGGCATGGGTTAATTCAATTAAGAATGTGAGCTGAAATCTGATTGGCCAAACCACCCTTTTTAAATGTGTGTTTTACTGTGTTTTAACTATGCATGATTAAGGACCATGTAGGTCCGAAACGTCGCTGTTTTATTGTTGTGATATCTCCAATAAAGAAATAATTCACCTTTAAGAATATTGATGCAGTGGTGCTGTTACTTTCTACATATGGACTATATATATATATATATATATATATATATATATATTTTTTTTTTTTTTTTTTATTTATTTATTTATTTGGGCTGCACGATTAATCGCGAGAGTACGCAATTTAAAAAAAAAAAAAAAATCCTCAGATTGTCCTGAAAACGGAGGCGGAGAGGGAGGATGAGTGGCAGACCGGTGTGGGGACGTGGGTGGACCTGAGAATGCCCGCAAAACGGCCATTTTGGAAGAGATTGAAGAGTGTGTGGGAGTCATCTGGGAGTAGTGTGGGGGTGGTCAAGCAGTGGTGTGGCAGTGGGACAGCTCAAAAGTGTGAGCAATAAAGTGAGTATTGTACAAATACTTTATACTATAGTGCTTTACTGACTTTTTTTTTTTTTAACTTCTTTTGTGATTTGTATTTTTATGCTCCAAGAGTGCATTGGACATTGAGAAACATGTACAGTAAGATTCTGTAGTGTACTGTTAAATAAAGGGACTTTACACTATACTATCTATGTAACCACAGCACAGGTAGCACTAGCTAATTTTATTTTAACTATTTTGTGGTTTGTATTTTTATGCTCCAAGAGTGTATTGGACATTGAGAAACATGTACAGTAAGATTCTGTAGTGTTAAATAAACGTTTTATTGAAAAATTAAGGTGTTATAGTAATCTTTAATAAAATCGCGATTAAATCACCTCTATTTAAACAGAATTCTCTTAAAGTTAGTGTGTATTACAACAAATTTACTAACTAAATTGGAAGAATGTAAGTGGAAATCCACATATAGCTTTCTAGTAGCTGATGTATCGTCATTATATACTTCTATTCTTCATGAAAAAGGCATGATAGCCATAGAGAAACTGCTTGATCTGGATGGTAATTTTGATCCCACAACAAAACAATTTCTGTTAAGAGCAATAACACATAATTTTTTTCATTTTCCAGAGGGATTTCTATCTACAGGGATGTGGGACAGCTATGGGGGCAAACTTTGCTCCCTCCTATGCCAATCTCTGTGTGGGATGGTGGGAGCTGTCCCACGTCTATGCAGATGGAAATCCCTTTAAAAACAAGATCATACAATATTATCGCTATATTGATGACTTGATATTCATCCTGGATGGGGATGAAAGGATGGCAAATAGCTTCTGTGACTATCTAAATAATAATGATGTGGGATCTCATTCATAGGAGAGCACAATGAGTGCTCTATTACATTTTTGGATATACAGATAATGGCAGATCAAGAGAATGGACACATTAGTACTATACTATATAGGAAACCCACAGCAGGAAATACAATCTTACAATTTGACTCTTGTCACCCAAGACACGTCCTGAGAGGTATCCCCAAAGGGGAATATATTAGAGCCAGGATATACTGCACAAGATATGAAGATTACTATAAACAGGCTCAAATCATTACCATTAGATTGAAGGATATAGGATATGAACCAATGTTACTAGAGAAAGCAAGGGAGGAGGTAGAAAATATCCTGAGGGAAGGTCTACTCAAATACAAACAAAAAACAAAGAGTAACAAAAATGTACAGTCTAAACTCAAATTTATTACCACTTACAGTGACGAATATCACAAAATCTGCAATTTCATAAAGGAATCTCTTTCTATATTGCATACGGATCCCATAATCAAAGAAATAGTGGAAAAGGGGTGTGATTTTGTCACCAGAAGAGGTAAAACGTTAACAAACTTTTCTGATTTGTCAACCAAATCTAACATGAATTAGCTTAAAGTGAAGGTAAACTTTGGTGAATGAAAGCCCGTTTTTTAAAAATACTATTAAAAACAGGGGCACTTTCATTCATCAAAGTTTACAAATCAGCCGTTTTGATTAAAAACTTACCTTTTTTTTCTTTTCACAGCCAGAGCAGCTTCCCCATCCTGGAAATCTTCTCTTCACACGTCAGCAATGACTAATCCAACTTCCTCCAATCACGGCTTTCCCCCCAGGGTAGTCATTGCCTGAGGCCATGCTGTGATTCGAGGAAGCCGGATTAGTCATTGCTGACATATGAAGAGAGGATTTCCAGGAGGGGGAAGCTGCTCTGGTTGTGAAAAGAAAAATAGGTAAGTTTTTAATCAAAACGGCTGATTTATAAACTTTGATGAATGAAAGTGCCCCTGTTTTTAATAGTATTTTTAAAAAACGGGCTTTCATTCATCAAAGTTAACCTTCACTTTAAAAAAAAGGTTGGATTCTACAAATGCAGATGTCCAATATGCAAAACTTGTTCTCATGTCACAGAAGGGAATACATTTAAATCTAATAGCACATAACATGAGCATGATATTAAGTTTTGTATAAACTGTTCAACTGCACATGTTGTATAGTTGTTAACATGTTAAATTTGTTTAAAACAATATACAGGGAAAACTAAGCGTCCGTTAGGTTTCTCCAACATTTGAGATCCATAGAGGACATAGATTCTGATACCCTAGTGGCGAGACACTCTAAGGAATTACATAATGCTGATATTACCAAGTTGACTATACAGGGTATTAATTATGTGCCGGTATGGAAGAGAGGAGGTGACAGGGAGAACAAATTAAATAAACGTGAAGTATATTGGATTTTTACCCTAAAGACCAGTAGCCCACATGGTCTAAATATGAGAAGAGACTTAGATTTATTTACCTAAATCATGGTTTCATCTCCTTTTTTCCATACCACACATGAATAGGCCGTGGACTCTCCACTGTTACATTATTTTTATATGTACATTGAAATTGATTTGTTTAGAGAAATATAAAATAGCTGAATGTATAGGAAATGTGTTTCCCTTTTCGGGTTAACTTTCTAGAAAAGATACAAAATTAGGATATAATAATATGGTAGTCTCTATACAATCTTATGTTCCCATTTGAAACAAAAGTAACGTTGTACACAGCTTACATGTAATGCAAAGGTATATATGTAGATTTTCTTTGGAAAAAAACTTGCAATTTAAAAATGGATTGTAAGCTGTAACACAAGTATAAATGCTACTTATATTACTGTCCTACATTTAGTAATAGCAGAAATAATACACACTGTAACTTTAAGAGAATTCTGTTATGAAATAAAGTATTTTGGATTTTATACTAATCGTCTTTGGGACTCACTGGAACATAGTGCGCTACACTATCTGGTATACTATTATTTGTTTAGATGTGCAAATCTGACGCATCGTGCAGCAGCATTTGACTTCCCCAGAGTATTCCGGTTTACTCACTCTCCATTGTGCCGGTCAGAGGATACAACAAGAGCTGACAAAGAGGTAAAACCTATCATCGAGGTGAGAGATTATGTGGCGCTTTCCCTGCAGTGTATTTGTGTGAGATAGCGAGATATAGATATATATATATATATATATATATATATATATGTCTTGATAAATAAAGACCTGCACTCCAATCCTCAAATATTTGAGTGAGCAGCCACCAGGGTGCTATATCAAAGATATACAAAACAGTCACTTAGTAAGATAGCACTCACTGGGTTAAAAATAAAACGTAGCTTTCATTGTAGAATTTTCAAAGATTAAAACGATCGCATAATCTTTGAAAATTCTACAATAAAAGCTACGTTTTATTTTTAACCCAGTGAGTGCTATCTTACTAAGTGACTGTTATATATATATCAGGGGTGAACTTTTTTGAGAGCATGTGTCAATATTAGTGACAAAACTCTAAAAAAAACATTGTGCTGTCCATGCACCCAGTACCGTATATAAAGATATTTATTATTGAGAGGTTCCCTTTACCTCACACACAGCACCCTCCTCAGTACCACATATATATATATATCCTATAGCACCTTATGAAGAGATAAACAGTACAATAGAGGTTCCATATATGTTAAACACACACCGCCAGCACCATATGTAAACATTTTACACAATGCAGTTGGATCCCTCTGCCTCACACACACAGTCCCTTTCCCAGTTCCTTATATACTGATATATAATATTATATATAGGTTCCTATGCCTCTCACACACCGCCCCCTTCACAGTACGTTACATACAGATTAGATATATAAAATTATAGAGATTCCATCTGCCTCACACACACAGTCCCTTCCTAGTTCCTTTTTTTACTGATATACATATCCGCCGACTGTCAAGATCTGCACGGCACAGTCCCGCTTTAAAGGGTCTATACCGCTGTCCCGTACAGCCACCTTTAAAGGAGCAGTCACACAGTAGATTTACATAATCAACAAATGCAAGTTAACAAGACAATGCAATAGCACTTAGTCTGAACTTCAAATGAGAAGTAGATTTTTTTCTGGCAATTTTAAAAGTTATGTCTATTTCCACTCCACTTGTACCATGTGACAGCCATCAGCCAATAACAAATGCATACACGTACCATGTGACAGCCATCAGCCAATCACAAATGCATACACGTTTATTCTGTGAATTCTTGCCCATGCTCAGTAGGAGCTGGTGACTAAAAAGGTTTAAACATAAAAACACTGTGCACGAGGGAGGAGCCGGCAGGCATCCAAGATGGCTGCGAGTCACTAAAGCTCCTCACACAGAGATAAGGCTATCTTTGGCAGATTAGGTCATATTCCAGCAAACCATTATCAAGATCGTGAACCGGAACGCTAAAGGTCTCAAGAATCACCCAGGCTACTTTAAACCGGCAATTTCGGTCACAGAGTACAAGCGTCCTGAAAACAAAATTGCAAGGCCTATGCGGACGCGCCAAATTTCAGCAGGTACCTGAGACAGCACGGCAAGGCCGATCACATTCTTATTTTCTCACAGGACCTGCAATATGGAGATCGGGTACTTAATCCCTTCAGGACACAGCTAAGGGACTTCAGATGGCGATACTTCACGGCTCTGTCAATCAACTGTAAGTACGGCATACAAACCGCCATGCTGACACGGCGCGATGCGCTAATTATATAAAGTCATCACATGTAAACGCTCCTGGCATAAATAGAGCCCAACACTAAATGGAAAGCATTGAAAGAGGGGCATTCAGAAACTCTTAATTGTATGATCTCAAAAGGGTCATTTACATCCAAGTCAGGTTGACGTTGTATATTTAAGCACTGCTTCAAACCTTTTATCAAACAGAGGTATATGGGGACTTTATTCTGGTTACCTCAACAGGGATAGCGTGATCTAACACAGGACGGTTATACTAGTCCTAACTTAAGCCAACTGCATGCACTATCTGAATAATGAAAGTTTAATTTTGACTTGAGTGTCCCTTTAAGTTCCGCATTGCCCCCGGTCCCCAAGACACTCGGTGCTACACAATTAGTTAAAAAAAAAAGCCTTTCTATTGGCTCCTACGCTGTCACGTGACACAAATACTCCTCCAATAACAGATACATGCTGCTGCACATGCTAAAGTAACTGAGGCACCGTGGAGAAGCATGTTTATGGTATTGGATCACAGCAGCTGATGCAGGCATGAGGCTCATTGAGTGCTGCTGCTGATACTGCTCAGTGCTGCCTGCCCGTGGGAAAAATTTACCTGGCAAACACCAGCTAGGTCTGTTTGATTATTTATTCACAAATGTCACTAATCCTGCATAGCTACATGCAGTATCTGTTATCACACACACAAATCCCATACACGCATTCCCTTCCTCCTACTTATCAAAGTGCATCTGCAACCGAGGGTGAAATATGATTCTAGGCAGCAAGAGAACTCAGAGACTGAGTTAAAAGGGACAAGAAAGTCAAAAATATTCTTGCATGATTTCAAGCATGTCATTTTAAGATACTTTTAAATCCACTTCTATTTTTAAACGTGCTTTATTCTCTTTGTATCTCTTTTTGAAAAGGAATAGGCACATATCATACACTAGTGGGAGCTAGCTGGTGATTGGTGCCTGCACACACTTGTGATTTGCTAACAAGATGTGTTCAGCTAGCTGCCAGTAGTGCAATGATATTCCTTCAGCAAAGGATAACAAGAGAATGAATCAAATTTGATAATAGAAGTAAATTGGAAAGTTGTTTAAAACTGTATGTTCTATCCAAACCATGAAAGAACATTTTGGGGTTTCCTGTCCCTTTAATCAGTGCGAAGGAGGAGCAAGGGAGGGGGGATTTTTGAAGGCTGGACTCCTGCCGAGAGTTGCACTGTTGTAGTAGACTCTTATGAAGGTGAACTACAAACAGCTGGGCTCATAGGCTTAGATGCTATGGGGTTTTAGGGGATAGCAGTGGAGATAGGAAGGTTAGTGTAGGTTGTAAGCGTCCCTGAATAGTAGAGTCTTCAGGGAGCACTTGAAGCTTTTAAAACTAGGGGAGAATCTTGTGGAGCGAGGCAGAGAGTTCCATAAGATGGGAGCCAGTCTGGAGAAATCTTGTAGACAGGAATATGAGGAGGTAACAAGAGAGGAGGATAGGAGGAGATCATGAGCAGAGCGAAGGGGATGGGAGGAAGAGTATCTGGAGACAATGTCTGAGATGTAGGGGGGAGCAATGCAATTGAGGGCTTTGTGTGTCAGTGAGAGGAAGCCAGTAAAGAGATTGGCAGAGAGGTGCGGCAGATGAAGAGTGACGTGCAAGGAAGATGAGCCTGGCAGAGGCATTCATTATGAATTCTAAAGGAGCTAGGCGGCAGCTAGGGAGACCAGAGAGGATAGAGTTGCAGTAGTCTAGGCGGGAAAGGATGAGAGTTGATTAAAATCTTTGTTGTGTCTTGTGTAAGGAAAGGTCTAATTTTAGCAATGTTTTTAAAGGTGGAAGCAGCAGGCTTTAGCCAAGGACTGAATGTGAGGAGTGAAAGAAAGATCTGAGTCAAGTGTGACCCCAAGACATCGGGCATGTGAGGTTGGGGTAATGATGGAGTTATCAACAGTTATAGGAGACATGGGGTGTGGAGATTTTGGAAGAAGGGGGGGGAATAAGGAGCTCAGTTTTGGAGAGATTTACCTTGCGGTAGTGAGAGGACATCCAAGATGAGATATGAGAGAGACAGTTAGTGACACGGGTTAGCAAGGAAGTAGATAGTTCTGGTGCAGAGAGGTAGATTTGGGTATCGTCGGCATACAAATGAAAATAAAATCTGTGGGACTTTATTAAGGAACCTAGTGAAGACGTGTAGATTGAGAAGAGAAGGGGACCGAGGACAGAGCCTTGCGGTACCCCAACAGAAAGAGGTAACGGGGCAGAGGACGCCCAGAGAAGGCTACACTAAAAGGTACAGTTAGACAGATAGGAAGAGAACTAAGAGAGAGCTGTGTCACAGATGTCGAAGGATTGGAGGGTATGGAGCAAGAGAGGGTGGTCGACAGTATCAAAGGCTGCAGACAGATCAAGGAGGATAAGTAGAGAGAAGTTGCATTTTGATTTTGCTTTCAGTAGGTCTTTGGTAACCTTAACAATTGCTGTCTCTGTAGAGTGAAGGGGGAGAAATCCAGATTGTATGTATATTGTAATATAAGGAAATGGGATAGACGTGCATATACTAGCTTTTCAAGAAGCTTTGAGGCAAGAGGTAGCAGGGAAATAGCGTGGTAGTTGGATGGGGAGGTTGGATCGAGAGAAGGTTTTTTGAGGATAGGTGTTACTAATGCATGTTTTAGAGATGTGAGAACTATACCAGTGCTGAGGGAGAGGTTGAAGATGTGTGTGAGTATAGGGGTAAGGGTAGAAGAGAGGGAGGGGAGTAGTTGTGAGGGGATGGGCTTGAGGGGACAGGTAGTGAGGTGAGAAGATAGTATAAGGGCAGAACCTTCATCCTCTGTAACAGGAGCAAAAGAGCTAAATTTATGGTTATTTGGGTTTTGGATGATTGTGAGCTTTTGAGGGGGTTGGAGACTGGTAGTATGTTGAGAGCTGATTTCATTTCTGATGGAGTCGATTTTGTTGTTGAAGTATCTGGCAAAATCTTGGGGTGAGAGAAAAGTTGTGGTGGGAGGTCGGGGTGGGCGGAGAAGAGTATTGAATGTGGAGAACAGACGTTTTGGGTTTGAAGAAAGAGTAGAGATAAGAGTAGAGAAGTAATGTTGCTTATATAGATTAAGGGCAGAATAGTAAGAGTTCAAGATGAACTCATAGTGAAGAAAGTCAGCAAAACTCAGAGATTTCCTAAAGTGTTGCTCAGCAGTACGGGAACATCTGCGTAGGTACCGTGTCAGAGGAGTATGCCAGGGCTAAGGATGAGTGTATGTTTTCCGAGTTATGGTAGGTGGGGCCAGGTTATCAAGGATCGATGTAAGGGTGGAGTTATAGTTTCAGATAGATTCATCAGGACAGGAAAAGGAGGGGATGGAAGAGAGAAGAGGTTAGAGAGAGCTAGCGAATCATTTCTGATCTAATGACTTGATTCTTCTGTGAAGTTTAGTGTGAGGGGTAGAAGAAGGGAGAGTTGTAGGGAGGGAGGTGATGGTACAAGTGAGGAGGTGGTGGTCAGAAAGAGGAAAAGGTGAGTTTGTGAAGTTTGAGATAGCGCATCGATAACTAAAAATCATATCAAGGGAGTGACCATATTTGTGAGTGGGAGAGCCAGTCCATTGTGACAGGCCGAAAGAGAAAGTGAGTTGCTGAACTTGTTTTGCAGAGGAGGCAGTGGGATTATCAACGGGGAGGTTGAAGTCACTGAGAAAGAGGGCAGGGGTATCTGAGGAAAGGAAGTAAGGTAGCCAGGCGGCAAAGTGATCTAGAAATAGAGTTGCGGAGCCAGGGGGGCGGTATATGACTGCAACGCGTATAGAGAGGGGAGAGAATAAGTGAATCATCTGTGTTTCGAATGAAGAAAATGTGAGGGAAGAGAAGGGCTGTACTTGTTGAAAGGTGCAACGAGAGGGTAGTAAAATACCAACATGTCAGGGTGCCAGGAATCAGACTGAGACGAGAAGTGCAAAAATAATCACACCTTTATTAATAGCAAAAAATAATAAAAAGTCCACAAGTCAAATAACAAGCCAGGAGTCAAAACCAGAGCTGGTAGTCAAACGAGCCGAGTCAGGAGCCAAAGCGAATAGTCAGACGAGCCGGAATCAGGAACAAGGAAAACAGCAGAGTGAGGAACAAGCCAGGGATCAGGAACCAGGAAGGACGTCAGGCAGCCAGGTAATACACAGGAGCTCTCACAAACAGGTCTGAGACAACGCAAAGGCAAAGCATACTGAACAGAGGCCCTTTAAATAATAAGTGATGACATCACAATTCTGAGACTGCATCCTGTCTCACATGGATGATGCACACCAGTCTGGCCATAAAAGGAAGTGCAGGCAATGAGCAGCATCCCCCACAATGCACCAAGTCAGGAAGAGAGGTGAGTAAAATGGCTGCCAGCAGCACATGGCAAACACAACAGGGAAAAAATCCTGACAGTACCCTCCCCTCAACGAACCCTCCCCGCGGGAGGACAAAAGGCTTATTGGGGAAACGGGCATGGAAGGCACGGAGGAGGGCGGGAGCATGAACATCAGAGGAGGGAACCCAAGAACGCTCCTCCGGACCGTAGCCCCTCCAGTGAACCAAATACTGTACACGGCCCCTGGACAATAATGCTGCTGACCTCATACTCCTCATGGTTGTCAACAAAGATAGGACGGGGACGAGGCAACATAGTGGTAAACCGATTACAAACCAATGGTTTCAAGAGGGAGACATGAAAAACATTGGAGATGCGCATAGCAGGAGGAAGGTCAAGAGCGTAGGCCACAGGATTAACCCGTCAGAGTATTCGAAAAGGACCAACATAACGGGGAGCCAATTTCTTGGAAGGCACACGAAGGTTCAAGTTGCGGGAGGACAGCCAAACTCTCTCACCAACCTGGTAGGAAGGTGCGGGCAGACGCCTACGATCAGCCTGGAACTTTTGGCACTGCATAGAACGATGAAGGCAATACTGAATCTGCACCCACATGGAACGGAGTTGCCGGAGATGCTCCTCCAAAGCCGGAATACCCTGAGACATGAATGAATCGGGCAACAAGGATGGTTGAAACCCATAATTCGCCATGAACGGGGATAACTTGGAGGAAGCATTAATAGCACTATTATGAGCAAACTCTGCCCAAGGTAACAGTTCAGACCAATTATTGTGGTGATCTGAGACATAGCAACGGAGGAACTGTTCCAGAGCTTGATTAGACCGTTCCGCAGCCCCATTGGATTGAGAGTGATATGCCGAGGAGAAGGAAAGCTGGATCCCCATTTGAGCACAAAAGGAACGCCAAAATCTGGAGACAAACTGGCTACCTCGGTCCGACACCATCTCCTTGGGTAACCCATGTAAACGTAAGACCTCCCGGGCAAAAATTGAAGCAAGCTCCTGAGCGGTAGGCAGCTTCATCAAGGGAATGCAATATGACATTTTAGAAAAACGGTCAACCACCATAAGGATAACAGTATTCCCATTGGAAACAGGGAGCTCGACAATGAAGTCCATGGAAAGATGTGTCCAAGGACGCTCACCATTAGCAATAGGTTGAAGAAGACCCACAGGAAGACGTCGAGGAGTCTTATTCTGTTCACAAACTGAGCAGGAGGCAACATACGCAGCAACATCAGAACGAAGATCTGGCCACCAGAATTGTCGAGTGACAGACCAAATCATTTGGTTCTTGCCTGGGTGACCTGCAGCTTTAGGATAGTGGTAAGTGTGCAAAAGTTTAGTTAGAAGATTCTCAGGAACAAAACACTTACCACTAGGTTTCTCAGGAGGGGAATTGGTTTGTGCAGCCAGGATCTCCTCCCCCAAGGGAGAAGTCAAATTAGTACGTATGGTAGCCAAAATATGGTCAGGAGGTATAACAGGAGTAGGTACAGACTCCTCCTTGGACAGAGGCGAAAATTGTCGAGAGAGGGCATCAGCCCTAACATTCTTACTACCAGGCAGGTAGGAGATCACATAATTAAACAGAGACAAAAATAGCGCCCATCTGGCCTGTCGGGGCGACAAACGTTTTGCTTCAGATAGAGAAGTTAAATTCTTGTGGTCAGTAAGAATGAGCACTGGTACGCTAGTACCCTCGAGAAGATACCTCCATTCCTTAAGTGCCAAAATTATAGCCAGTAATTCCCTGTCACCAATTTCATAATTGCACTCTGCTGGAGACAATTTCCTAGAGAAGAAACCACACGGATGCAAGGAACCGTCAGGCGTAGGACGTTGAGACAAGAGGGCACCTACTCCAGTCTCAGACGCATCGACCTCAAGAACGAAAGACAGGACAGGGTTAGGATGAGCCAGAACTGGAGCGGCAGCAAAGGCAGTCTTAAGACTATCAAAGGCCGTAATAGCAGTAGGTGACCAATGGAGTGGATCATTGTCTTTACGGGTCATGTCTGTGATAGGTTTGACCAAGGAAGAAAAGTTTTTAATAAAACTTTCTATAGTAATTGGCGAACCCCAAAAAACGTTGAATAGACGGAAGACCAACTGGGCGAGGCCACTGCAGAACTGCAGATAACTTGTCAGGATCTGTCATGAACCAAGCCTCCAGACTGAAAAGAAAAGGTCTGGGAGGCATTCTGCTAAGAAGGGCTGTGTGGGGATTTGAACCTGTGACTCTGTGTTTGCAAGTCAGTTTGATTGCATGTTGAGCCACAGCGAGTTCTAGTAATAGCATGAAACTTAAAATATCTGATATATTACTATTTTGTCTTACTTGTAATTATACAGGTGCAAAACACAGGTGCTCTTAATTCTGGAATTACTCAGAACCAATCCTGTGCAAACCTCCCTATTTAAGGCTGGCTGTTAGACTGCATGTTGTCTTTACATTGGATCTGTTTTGTCAAGTCAGAACCTGTTTCCTGTACTTCTGTACTTATTTGGAGAAAGACTTCACCTTTGCACCTGTTTACAAGGTATTACCAGGAGAAAGACTTTACCTTTAAACCTGTTTCCTGTTTACAAGTGTGTTTACTGCCTTGTGCAAATCCTGCACTTCAGCTATTACCAGGAGAAAGACTTTACTTTTAAACCTGTTACCAGTTTACAAGTTTGTTCCCTGCCTTGTGCAAATCCTGCACTTCAGTTATTACCAGCAGGAAGACTTTACCTTTAAACCTGCTACCTGTTTACAAGGTTGTTTCCTGCCTTGTGCAAATCCTGTATTTCCGTTATTACCAGGAGAAAGACTTTCCTTTTTGAATCTGCATCTCTGCTTACTTGGTTTATTTCCACGCCTGCCGTATGTGGACTTAACATACCTGAGTAGCACATTTAAATATACCCTGCAAGTATTTGCTTATTCAAAGTATTTTGTTATTTTAATAAATCTGATATATTTTCAATCTATATGGCTTCTACTAATCTTCCTTTAAAGCAACTGTTCCAGACAATGAGGCTCTCACAAAATATCCTGAGACAGAACATGACAGGATCCATGGAGAACCCTGCAACGGAGATAACATAACCTAGGAAAGTTACTTGAGTCTGATGGAACTCACATTTCTCGAGTTTACAAAACAGGCCGTTCTCACGTAGTCTCTGAAGAACCCGTGTAACATCAGAACGATGAGCCTCAAGTGTGGGTGAGTGTATGAGGATGTTGTCTAAGTACACCACAACACACTGTTGCAACATATCTCGTAGGACATCATTAATAAATTCCTGAAAAACAGCAGGAGCATTACATAGGCCAAAGTGCATTACAAGATACTCATAATGCCCGCTCCTGGTGTTTAATGCTGTTTTCCATTTGTGGCCCTCCTTAATCCTAACGAGATTGTACGCTCCTCTCAAATCAAGTGTAGTAAAGACCGCAGCTCCCTTGAGGCGGTCAAAGAGTTCCGTAATAAGCGGAATAGGGTAGGCATTCTTAATGGTAAGACGATTAAGACCCTTATAATCAATACATGGTCTTAACTCGCCACCCTTTTTCTTCACAAAGAAGAAGCCAGCCCCTGCAGGAGAGCAGGATTTGCGGATGATCCCCTGCGACAGAGCATCGGCAACATACTCCTCCATAGCACAATTCCCTGCAACAGACAGAGGGTACACCCGGCCCGAGGAGGAATGGCTCCGGGTTGCAGGTCTATGGCACAATCGTAAGACCGGTGAGGAGGCAACATACCGGCACGCACCTTGTCAAACACGTCTAGGAACTCACGGTACTCCTCTGGCAATTGAGATACCGAAGACGTTCACAAGACTTTAACTGGTTTCCGAAGACAAGTGGTTTCCGAAGACAAGTGGAAATACATTGCGGACTACGACAAAATTTCGGACCTGCGCCAGTCGAGACTGGGATTGTGCTTTTGGAGCCAGGGATAACCCAGTACAACCGGAAAATGCGGAGAGTTTATCACCTGGAACTGGAGGGTTTCAAAATGGAGAGCCCCAACAGCCATGGACAACGGAGCAGTTTCATGAGTAACGAGTGCGGGCTAAAGAGGCCGGCCATCAATGGCCTCAATAGCAAGCGGAACGGACCGAGGCAAAACAGGAATGGAGTGCTTTGATACAAAAGCACTGTCAATGAAATAGCCCGCAGCACCGGAGTCAACAAGAGCCTGAGTGACTATGGAGGAGTCCACCCAGGAAAGGACAACTGTGACCAAAGGTTTCTCCTTAAGTGGTTCCGGGGACGAGGATAAACCACCCAAGGTCTGCCCCCGACAGGACCTTTAGGTGTGAGCGTTTCCCGGCCGTGTAGTACAAGACTTCAAAAGGTGGCCCTGTAACCCACAATAGAGGCAGAGCCCCTCCTCCTAAAGGCCCTCTCCGCCGCGGAGAGACGCTTGAATCCCAGCTGCATCGGCTCAGCAGTACCTGGTGACTCAGGACCAGGAGGCATGGGAGGAGAGGGAGGCATGGGTGGGAACGAACACGTAGGAGACAATGGAACAGGAGGCTTCCGCAAGCGCTCCTTGAAAGAGGGCCTCTCTCCGAGTCTGATGTCAATTAGGATCAAAAAAGACACCAATGCCTCGAGATCCTCTGGTAAATCTCTGGCAGCAACTTTGTCTTTGATCGCATCAGAGAGCCCATGAAAGAAGGCGGCAACAAGGGCTTCATTGTTCCAACCTACCTCTGCGGCAAGCGTACGGAACTCAATAGCATACTGAGCAACAGATCTTGTACCTTGCTGAATGGACATGAGTCGTTTAGCAGCAGAGGAGGAGCGAGCGGGAACATCAAATACCCTTCGAAAGGAGGCCACAAATTCAGGGTAATTTGAAATCACAGATTTTTTAGTCTCCCACAAGGGATTAGCCCAGGCAAGAGCTGTGTCAGAGAGTAACGAGATGAGAAATCCCACCTTAGCTCTGTCAGAGGGAAACGCCTGAGGTAACATCTCAAAGTAAATGCCCACCTGGTTCAAAAACCCTCTGCACTGAGTAGGATCGTCTCCATATTGCTGAGGTAGAGGTGCAGAACCGGACATGCTCCTGGTAGGCATAGGTGCAGCAGCAGAAACAGGAGCAGCCATAACTTGCGGGAAACTTTGGTCCAAATGTGCAGTGTGAGTCAGCAGGGTTTGCAGGGCTAGTGAAAATTGATCCAAGCGGTGATCCTGTTCATCCATCCTGGAAATGATGGCAGATAAAGGTGGATTATTAGCACCATGAGGATTCATGGCCTTTGCGTAATGTCAGGGTGCCAGGAATCAGACGAGAGACGAGAAGTGCAAAAATAAATCACACCTTTATTAATAGCAAAAAATAATAAAAAGTCCACAAGTCAAATAACAAGCCAGGAGTCAAAACCAGAGCTGGTAGTCAGACGAGCCGGAATCAGGAACAAGGAAAACAGCAGAGTCAGGAACAAGCCAGGGATCAAGAACCAGGAAGGACGTCAGGCAGCCAGGTAATACACAGTAGCTCTCACAAACAGGTCTGAGACAACGCAAAGGCAAAGCATACTGAACAGAGGCCCTTTAAATAATAAGTGATGACATCACAATTCTGAGACTGCATCCTGTCTCACATGGATGATGCACACCAGTCTGGCCATAAAAGGAAGTGCAGGCAATGAGCAGCATCCCCCACAATGCACCAAGTCAGGAAGAGAGGTGAGTAAAATGGCTGCCAGCAGCACATGGCAAACACAACAGGGAAAAAACCCTGACACACCACCTCCTTGTCTATTGTCAGACCTAGGAGTGTGGCTGAAGTGGAGACCCCATGTGACAGTGCAGCAGAGGAAGCAGTGTCTGAAGGAGAGAGCCAGGTTTCTGTGAAACCAGAAGATTGAGAGAGTGGGAGATAAAGAGGTCATGGATAGAAGTGAGTTTGTTGCAAACAGAGCAAGAGTTCCATAGTGCACAAGTGAAGGGGGGTAGTGGCTTTAGATGCAAGAGGAATACGATTAAGGTTACCAGAGTTTTGTTTTTTTTAAGTCTACTGAAGGGCACACATGGGTGTGCAGGGCAAGGAAGATGTTGTGGGGGACCAGGATTAGAGGAGATGTTGCCAGCAGCTAGTATGAGCAAGAGGGAGAGTGACATGAGATGAGATGCAGATTTGCAGTAGTGAGACTGTTTTTATGATGAGTTGCAAGGGGGAGAGAGAGTCTTTAGGAATGTGTGAAGTTCATGAATACAAAAGTAAGGTGAGGTTAAGAGAGATGGGCTAATGAGCAGTGCAGGTGGTAAAGGGGTAAGGAATAATTGAGTAAAGTAGTTTGTTAAACAGACAAAAGGTGGCAAAAACGTATATTAAGATATTGTGCATTTTTTACAAAATAGTCAGTGTATAAAACTCAGTATTAAAACAGAACTTGTATTATACGTTGTCCAATCTTTGTATAATTTGTTGTGCCTCACTTATAAATGTTCACTTAAGAGATGTGAACAGATGATCTTACACTATTGCTATCTAACCTACATTGCTACCCCCTGCATTGCTTTCCCCATAGCAGTGTTAAATTTATAGGCCAGAGCATTCAGCTGAATGCAATAAATTAGGTAATGACCTGATCAAAGACAGTCAAAAGGCCAATTGGGAAAATCTGATTAAGGGTGAGATAAGTTAAAAATAACAGACAATAGAATTTGGGGGAGGCTGTGGTTAAACCACTAGTGAAATTATAAATTTAGGAATTAAAACAAGTATTTGCAAGGTTTGAACATCACATAGATAAAGGCAAGATATCAGCAGGGTAAATACATAATTATACAGACAAATGCCAAAAGAGAGGCTTGCAATACAGATGACACAAAAACAGGGAAATGGCAGGATTTAAATGCAGGGACCCAATTCACATACCAAAAGAGAGGCTTGCAATACAGATGACACAAAAACAGGGAAAATGGCAGGATTTGAATGCAGGGACCAAATTCATATACCAAAAGAGAAGCTTGAAATACAGATGGCACAAAAACAGGGAAAATGGCAGGATTTGAATACAGGGACCCAATTCACATACCAAAAGAGAGGCTTGCAATACAGATGAATCAACAACAGGGAAAATGGCAGGATTTGAATGCAGGGACCCAATTCACATACCTGAAAGCAGAAGAGAGAGTCGGTTAATTTAGCATTCCTTAGCAGATTTCAATAGGCAGTTTGTTAGTTAGTAGACAGCAGTGTGGTGAGTATTGAGTGTAATTCTTGTATAATTTGTTGTGCCTCACTTATAAATGTTCACTTAAGAGATGTGAACAGATGATCTTACACTATTATTGCTATCTAACCTACATTGCAAACCCCTGCATCAAAGTGAAAGCAACAGGAGCAGTAATAGGTTTTATATATCTTGGGACTATACTGAAGAGTCAATTATGGTAACTTTATAATTGTAAGATACACTTTCTGGTTACTCCTATTTAGCCTTGAATAAGCTATTGAAATAATTATACTGGTTCATACTAGATATTCAATATGTGACAACTCTTAAAGGTTACAAAGGTTCCTATCTAGCAGTTTTAGGAGTATTCACTGTAAATATTCCTGTATCTTATCCACAATATTGTTATAGTCAGCTCTCCTAATATATAAAGTGTATAGGTTTTGCAGTTACTACTATATGTTGAACTGCCCTTTTCTCACTTAATGTCAACCTGTTTTGTACGTGTATAATATTCACTAACTCAGGAGTTCACTTTACAATTTTACTTTATATTTTGTTCTTTACTGAACTAGTGTACACTAATATAAGAGCATATTTCCATGTGCCTCCATGCACCTTTGCTATAAACTTGATGTAAAAGTAAAAAAAAAAAAATATTTCATTTTATTCTTTGGGTACACATTTGGGCTAGCACCAATAATCTTCTCTTAACAAATAGAGGTCGGGCTGACGGCGGCCGAGGCAGCAAGATCCACTTCCTTATTATATTGACAAGGTGCATGCCCTAGTCTGTATTTAAGAGCTTTGAGAAAAGTTACTGCCCATATATAAACCTGGCTTTCAGTTGGAACTATCATGGTACTCATCGGTTATACAGATGTCATTATATGGACCATAATAGATAGGTTTTGCTTATCATATTACTCTTACAAGTCCTAATTTCAAGGTAAACTCTTAGCATTAAAATTCCCGGCACCACTTAAACCTACCCTTTATTTTGCCCTGCAATAACTTTGTTGTCCCAAAATTTTATGATATATATATTTACTGACATGGGTTCACCGAACGTAAAAAGACAAAAAAAAAAATTCTAGTAAACCTCCTATACCCCAGAAGTATAATAGTTCAATCTCTTAGTCTCTGTAATTCGCCGCAACTAGAACCACCACCTCCCCCCCTCTTAGATTAGGAGGACTACATATGCGGTTTCTCTTGCCTATCCCGCAACTTTAACTACTCCCTTAGTGTTTATTTTTACATAGTACCATAGTGTTGAATCTATCTACCTTACCTAGATCAGCAGGACTGATCAACATTACTTTCCTTCAATTTTAAATCATCTCTCAGCTGCCTCTTTTGAGGCCACTGAGATCAAGACAAAGTCCATAAATGTCTAGATGTTCTAATCTGAAAGCTTCGCTATGGATTCTATCTATAACTAAGGGAGTCTAAATTATATACTATATTATACTCTATAATTTATCAGTCCTAAGAAAGGTGATATGTTAAGAAAAAACTGAGGGTGATTTAATGTTACCTTGCTATATATGTCGTGTCACAGTATGAACATCTTGCACTGCTATGTTTCATAATGACCTTGTTGATTGTTACTGTTTGTTTTATGCTGACTGTACATGCGGCAATTTTGTAGTGTCTTTATTTATTTTTTTCACCCTCAATAAAAATTTATATATAAAAAAAATAAAAGGTTTTATATAGAGAGAGGGACAAAGTAACTGAGCGACTGCAAAATATTTTTATTTTGTTATAAAAAATGCTCTAATGTAGTAAAAAAAGCTATAGAGACTAATAATTTCATTATATATTTGCTGTGTATTTGAGACTGTTAACATGTGTGTGAATGTTGTGTGCCTGCATGCATGTGTATGCTGTGTGTTGTTGTGTATTTGAGACTGTGTACATGTGTGTATATGATTTGTATGGTGAGTGTGTGTATGCTGTGTAGTGTGTGTTGCTGTGTTTGCATGTTTGTGTATGCTCTGCAGTGTGTATGTAAGAATTTGAGACAGGCTTCCAGGCTCAGTGAGTGTTAAATTACTGAGTATTGTTATATATATATATATATATATACACACACACTTTTGCCCAAGGGGGGGGGGGTGTCCCTCTTTCGAATTTGAAACAGTTGGTAGGTATGGATATATAATATTATATGGAGGCTTCTATGCCTCTCATATACCGCCCCTTCCTGAGTAGGTTACATACAAATATATAATATTATAGAAGTTCCCTCTGCATTACACACAGCACCCTGTCCAGTACTGTGTATATATATATATATATATATATATATATATATATATATATATATATATATATATATGTGTGTGATATTATAGAGAGTTTCCCTCTGCATCACACATACTGAGCCCCCTCCATAGTACCTCATATACAGATATATAATATAGAGGTTCCCTCTGCCTTATACACATCACCCTGCCCAATACTGTATATACTGATATATAAAACTATAAGGTTTCCCCTGCATCATACACACATCCCCCTCCCCAGTTCCTTATATACAGATATATAATATTATAGAAGTTCCCTCTGCCTCATCTCACACAGCTCCTTCCCCTATTTTTATATACAGATGTCATAGAGATGTCCCTCTGCTTCACACACAGCCCTCTCCCCAGTTCCTTATACAGTATACAGATATATAATATTATAGAGAGGTGCCCTCTGCCTCTCACAGTTCTCCCACCCATATTCTTATATAAATATATGTCCTAGAGATGTCCCTCTGCTTTTCACACACAGCCCCCTCGCCAGTTCCTTATATACAGATATATAATATTATAGAGAGGTTCTCTCGGCCTCACACAGCTGCCCCTCCCCCATCCTTATATACAGATATGTTATAAAGATGTTCCTTTGCTACACACAGACCCCTAGCCAATTCTTTATATACAGTAATATAAGATGATAGGGAAGTTCTCTCTACCTCCCACAAAGAGCCCACTTCCAGTTCCTTATATCCAGAAATATAATATTAAAGATGTCGCCTCCGCTTCAGTACACAATACCTTACGGATATATAGCGACGCTCCCTATAGCAGCTAGTTCGCATCCATCTAAAGAACCCGTGATGTCATGAGTCACATGATTGCTTCAGCCAAAGGTAAAGAGGCTACTATGCAAACACTGCTGGTCCTTTAGCTTATTAGGAACAAGCGGTCATGTTTTCATTTAGGTAACGGGTGTGTTAATATCTGTGTATAAAGAGGATCATCACTCTCTACAGTGAGTATACATGTTTATAATTTACTGGGGTGAGGGCTGTGTGTGCGCTATATAATAAAATAATATATACACCTATGTATACTGTACTGGCGAGGGGGCTATGTGTATATGTGAGGCAGAGGGAAGTGGTTTATTTTGGTGTGTGCAAGAGGCAGAGGGCACCTTTTTTATAGTAATATATATATATATATATATATATATATATATATATATATATATATATATATATATATGGTACTGGCGAGGGGGCTATGTGTATGTGAGGCAGAGGGAAGGGGTTTATTTTGGTGTGTGCAAGAGGCAGAGGGCACCTTTTTATAGTAATATATATATCTGTATATAAGGTACTGGCAAGGGGGTATGTGAGGCAGAGGGAAGTAGTTTATTTTGGTGTGTGCAAGAGAGGCAGAGGGCAGATTTTTGTAGTAATATATATATGTATATAAGGTACTGGCGAGGGGGCTATGTGTATGTGAGGCAGAGGGAAGTGGTTTATTTTGGTGTGTGCAAGAGGCAGAGGGCCCCTTTTTATAGTAATATATATCTGTATATAAGGTACTGGCGAGGGGGCTATGTGTATGTGAGGAAGAGGGAACTCTATTGGTGTGTGCAAGAGGCAGCCGCAGAGGGCACCTTTTGTATAATAACAGACATCCCAAGTCTCCCTTAAGTTCAGGGAGTCTCCCAGATTGTAATAGGCTCCCTGATGCCAGCAAATGGAGTGCAATATCTCTGAAACTCCAAGTACTATGATCCAATGTGGTCCAAATCCGGAAAAGTGTTTCTTTAAAGGGACAGTATACACTCATTTTCATATAACTGCATGTAATAGACACTACTATAAAGAATAAGATGCACAGATACTGATATAAAAATCCAGTATAAAACTGTTTAAAAACTTACTTAGAAGCTGTCAGTTTGGCTCTGTTGAAAAGGTAGCTGGAAAGCCCACTGTAAGTGGCAAATAAGACACTCCCCCCCCCCTCCACCTTCTTTTACATATGAAAAGACCCTTTACACAAACAGGAGCAAGCTGGAGAAGGTAGTTGACAGTATTCACATAAAACTTTGGGGCTTGGTTAGGAGTCTGAAAATCAGAGCAATGTTATTTAAAAATAAGCAAAACTATACATTTATTTAAAAAAAAAAAACTTTATGGGCTATATAAATAGACCATCTACAAAACATTTATGCAAAGAAAAAATGAGTGTATAATGTCCCTTTAAGGAATGCCTTTAGTTGCTGGGACGTTATAGAACCCTCAAAGCATGCATCAGTAGCCAAACAGCCCCAACTGATTTTAATAAAATAAAACACAAATACTACCTTATTTACTGCACGTAATTAAACTTTGTATTCTAAAATATTTGAGCATTCAACAAGCGTACGATCACTAAAAGATAGGTTTGTTGTATGTGGTTCTGCAATAAAGCTTCTTTTTAATGTGACTTTAGTGGGAAGCTACTTTACTGATAAGTCTCTATCTTATTTAGGGTTTCAAGGTGTCCAATATATAACTGAGGGGGTGGGGGGTGGCGGTGCAGTAGCGGGAGAAGCTACCTCCCTGAAATGAGTTTTTGCAGGTTGGGATGTCTGTAATAATATATACAAGGCTGAGGTGGCAACCCTAACCTTGCTGTGTATAAGATACTAATACATATGCATTTCTGTATATGGCCATTCCCCTGTAAACCTCCCTCACACACAGCCCCTCATAACTCTTTAAACTCCCTCTACTTCATTCAAACACAGCCTCAGGCTCCCCTCTCATCCCCCCTCTCCCCTCACTTTGGTTGGGGTTAAACCAAAATAGTAAGTATCATACGTTTAGTGTGTGTCTGGTGTATAAGTAGGAATGTTTGTATATGTTTATGTGATGTTATATGTATATATCAGTGTGTGTCTGGTGTATAAGTAGGTATGTTTGTATATGTTTATGTGATGTTATATGTATATATCAGTGTGTGTCTGGTGTATAAGTAGGTATGTTTGTATATGTTTATGTGATGTTATATGTATATATCAGTGTGTGTCTGGTGTATAAGTAGGTATGTTTGTATATGTTTATGTGATGTTATATGTATATATCAGTGTGTGTCTGGTGTATAAGTAGGTATGTTTGTATATGTTTGTGATGTTATATGTATATATCAGTGTGTGTCTGGTGTATAAGTAGGTATGTTTGTATATGTTTATGTGATGTTATATGTATATATCAGTGTGTGTCTGGTGTATAAGTAGGTATGTTTGTATATGTTTATGTGATGTTATATGTATATATCAGTGTGTGTCTGGTGTATAAGTAGGTATGTTTGTATATGTTTATGTGATGTTATATGTATATATCAGTGTGTGTCTGGTGTATAAGTAGGTATGTTTGTATATGTTTATGTGATGTTATATGTATATATCAGTGTGTGTCTGGTGTATAAGTAGGTATGTTTGTATATGTTTATGTGATGTTATATGTATATATCAGTGTGTGTCTGGTGTATAAGTAGGTATGTTTGTATATGTTTATGTGATGTTATATGTATATATCAGTGTGTGTCTGGTGTATAAGTAGGTATGTTTGTATATGTTTATGTGATGTTATATGTATATATCAGTGTGTGTCTGGTGTATAAGTAGGTATGTTTGTTTATGTGATGTTATATGTATATATCAGTGTGTGTCTGGTGTATAAGTAGGTATGTTTGTATATGTTTATGTGATGTTATATGTATATATCAGTGTGTGTCTGGTGTATAAGTAGGTATGTTTGTATATGTTTATGTGATGTTATATGTATATATCAGTGTGTGTCTGGTGTATAAGTAGGTATGTTTGTATATGTTTATGTGATGTTATATGTATATATCAGTGTGTGTCTGGTGTATAAGTAGGTATGTTTGTATATGTTTATGTGATGTTATATGTATATATCAGTGTGTGTCTGGTGTATAAGTAGGTATGTTTGTTTATGTTTATGTGATGTTATATGTATATATCAGTGTGTGTCTGGTGTATAAGTAGGTATGTTTGTATATGTTTATGTGATGTTATATGTATATATCAGTGTGTGTCTGGTGTATAAGTAGGTATGTTTGTATATGTTTATGTGATGCTATATGTATATATCAGTGTGTGTCTGGTGTATAAGTAGGTATGTTTGTATATGTTTATGTGATGTTATATGTATATATCAGTGTGTGTCTGGTGTATAAGTAGGTATGTTTGTATATGTTTATGTGATCTTATATGTATATATCAGTGTGTGTCTGGTGTATAAGTAGGTATGTTTGTATATGTTTATGTGATGTTATATGTATATATCAGTGTGTGTCTGGTGTATAAGTAGGTATGTTTGTATATGTTTATGTGATGTTATATGTATTTATCAGTGCGTGGATGTGTGTGTTTACAGTATAGAGTCTGTTCTATCTATCTAGATGAATTTGTGGGTGTATATGTATTTATGTGAGTGTATGACCATTTTTGCCTTATCTGTAATTTCTGTCATGTATGTGCTACTGCTGTAGGTCTTAGTGTTACATCACTGACCATGAACAAGATGAAGAAGAAGCTGCCTGAGCAGATCCTGAATCACATCCTGGAGATTCTCTACCTGCTGACGGGAGAGGTGAGAAAACATCATAATGACACCACGGTAACCTCCTGCAGTGAATATGTGTATTAGTTGCTTAGCAACAAGAGGTGACAGATGCTCAGAGGTAAAGAAAGCCGGTGTTTAAGGTGTTTGTACAAATACAGAAGTTATTTCCCAGCAGCCTTTTGTTATTTGTCTCATCATTCCCATAAACAGGTCAGTAATAGACAGCTCTTTAGGTTAGCTTCAGCATTTATAAATGTGTGCAGACCTTTGCAATGCTGCACTTAAAGGGCCATTCTAGTGAAAAAAAATACATGCTCTAACACTAATTAGATCACATAATTTATTATTAGCGACGCTGTAAGTCTGTATTTAATACCCACAAACAGGCTTAAACACATGGTTAAAGTACCATTCAGGAGCTGGAGAGAAATGTTGATCCCGAGCTGAAACTGTCACTGACCCCATTAGCAGCAGTAGCATCAGAGAGCTGGGTTATGAGACTACCACTGCTGATTGGGTCAGCACCATAAATAAACATATATAAACAATTTTGCGTACGCAAACCTTTTATAGTCCAGGGCTTAATTGTTGTTATATACTGTAAAAATATAAAACATGTTGTATGTATAGAGCTTTTGCAATGCTGTCCTTAAATGCTGATATGTACTGGTCACATTTACATTTTTTATTTTATTGAGGACACAGAGATAAGTATACTTATAGTAAAAAGTACAAGTGTTACATCAAATATTTACATTATATATGATAAACTGAATTATACAAGGAAGATTAGTCGTCCTTATTTTTTTCCCATGTACTTGTCAATGTAGGTCACTCATGGGCATGTAGTGCTGTGACATTCTAGATACCAGGGGGTTAACTTAAGTGAATAGAAAAGTAAAAATAGCATAAGTCAAATTTGCATCCTAACAATGAAGATGCAAAAGCCAGAACTGTATATAAAATTAGTAAATGGAATAATACTATATGGTGATAACATTCTATCAGTATTAACAACTATAAACATAAGTAGGGGTGTGTGTTGTTTGAAACTCCAAGCGGGTTCTTTGGACTCTGTAGCGGTGAAGTGTTACTGTTGAATCCTGAATCGGATCCTTCACCATCCATTATCACAAGAATGTATTATTTACAACTATAAACATAAGTAGGGGGGGGGTGTTTTTTGAAACTCCAAGCGGGTTCGTTGGACGCTGTAGCGGTGAGGCGTTACTGTTGAATCCTGAATCGGATCTTTCACCATCCATTATCACAAGAATTTACACCGGACTGAGAACCAGGAGCTAAGTTTCACGCCTGACATCTGTGTCTAGCTTGGTGATCTGCGGTTTTAAATTTTGTCTTGTGAGTAGCTAAATTAGTGTGAGTGTCCATTAAAGTTTATACACTGCACTTTAATCGGGTCTGCGCTCTTCTCCTTTTTGTGTTTATAAGTAGTATAATGGCCAACATGCAGGGTTTGGTCATCCTGATTTATACTTTTGATAATTGTAAAAACAGATCTGGTCCATTACACAGGTTTATGGTTGTAAAACAAATATCATTGCACCTTATATTATGCTAGGGGAGCCATCTAGTAGTCAGTTAGTGAACCTTTAGCCAAATATATAAAAGAAGATTAGGTGCAGTAATGTAGTTGGGATAGTATCCAAATTTACAAAAGATAGGGTGCAAGTATATGTCATATGATCGTAGGTAAATCTGGCATCGGTTTAAATAGGAGACCTCCTATACCAAAGAGTGTTTAATGGTATTTGTGGCATTTAGCAATGTGCAGTTCCCACTTACAGTCTAGGCCGCAAGCTGCAGCGTGAGAACTTATTTTATAATAAGGCCTATAGGCCTTTCTTGTGATATGGCAAAAAATATATGAAAGTAAGTAAAGATAAATAGATTTAAATATTACCCCAATGATAAAATTGTTTCTGAGTTCTGACACAAATTAAAGTCTACTGTGGTAACGAGACACATTATCAAATCCCTTAGGCCTAATATTACAACACTTCTATATTATTCTGAGGAAATTATTGAATGTTTTACTGCTACTGGGTATTAGATGCTAATCTAGACTGTATTCCCAAACCAAATCATTTAAAAAAATAAAATTAATAAAACATTTTTTATCAGAATATAAGTTATGAAGTGTAACAATGAACCAGATCAAGGCAACTCTTTCTAACAATAAGAGCACTCCTGCTACAATAATATTATAATCCAGTCTCTTTCAACATTGCAGAGTATAACAACCATGGGTGTGGGACACTGTGTAAACTGTTGGGAAAACTAGCAGTGGCAAGTTAACCTAAATTGACCCTCTGTAATTGTGGGGGCAGTTTCTCCTTAGTAAATGTAAGGGTTGCTTATCTTGAGTATGCCAGGTGTCTCAGGAACAGGAAAGCCACCAGAGATCTCCCAGGTGTCCAGCCGGTTGAAGAAGGTTCACAAAGTCTTACTCAAAAGGTGTCCTGGGACTCTGCCATTAACACCTCTCAGATATGGTGTCTCAAAGCTGGCATTAATCTGCACGGTGACCTCCAGAGTTATCGTATGTCGCCAACGTAAGAGCATAATATGGTGCCGGGTCACAGGGCCAGTATGAGACATTTTTAACTTGAGTTAGGAACGCAATGTTATCTAGCTTAGTAAAGGTGTGACTTGCCGCTTGGAAAGTATCATTAATAGACCCTTAACTCTGTCTTCCATTTATTTATTGCAACTGTGTTCCAGAAGTTTGTACTTTGTGCCCTTGGATATAGTGCAGTGTCAGAAAGTGACCCATCTCGTCTGGGGAAGTATGCATTTGTTGTGGCCGTTGTCACTGAGTTTTTTGGAACTAAGTAAGGAGTCTGAATTAAGCTGTGGTTATCTTTCATATTAACCATATCTGTCAGTAAAGCATGCAGTATCTGGGCTACCTGATGGTGTCAGAGTATTGTTATCTGGATTGAATGTTGAGCCAACGCCAGCTTTATGGGGAATGTACTTAGCATGTTCTTAAGCCCTCTCAATGGGAGGCTTCCCAGTCAATACCATTTTTTTTTTTTTTTTTTTTTTACATCTCCGGTGGTCTCTGAGTGAGAGCAGAATCTTACCGATTTGTGACTGTGATCTCAGGTTCCTGTGAGACATCCTGGGAGGTATGGACCAAGACTTCAAGTTGGGCAACCTATGTAGTACCAGAGGTGAGTTTTAAATGTTGAAGCCTCTCACATTGGCTGTATGACATAGCTGAGTTAACTGCTACGCGATCGAAAGATAAGGGTATTAGGTCCCCAAGACCATAGATCTTGCCAAGTGCTGTACTTTTAGCGACATGGAGATTTATTAAGTTATCCAAAGGAGCTCTTTCCAACAAAGATTTAATCAGTTCCTCAAGTCTCACAAGATGTTGGTCGTAATGCCCCTGCAAGCTCATTTCCCGCATGTTAGCCATTCTTAGGCGGATTAACGTCAAAAACTGAGGTTTGTGTAGCAGGCTTGTAGAATTCAACAGTGTTATCCAGTTAAGGCTATGTACCTCGGAACACAGAGGGGGAAAGCGTTGCCTACTGTGAGACACTGCTCTAGGCCTCTATAATCAAATCCTGGGCTCCGGCATCAAAAATACAGCTCAAACATTTGCAGAGAGCTCCCAAAAATATAAGGCAGTGAAATGATGTATAGTTTAGGTGATCTTGCTGTAGGATGTTTCCAATAATTAGCGGAATATCGGGGATTCAGCTAGAGCTCATGGAAGTGCGACGGATCAGGATTGCTGTACAGAAACTTCACCCCCACATTTTACATTTTTATTATGTGTGCTCACACCTTTTGCAATGCGTCACTTAATTGCTTCTATATGTACAGTGCATATATATCATTTGTGTGCAGACCTTTGGTAATATGGCACTTAAAAGGATATGAAGCCCAATATTTTTCTTTCATGATTTAAAAAGCATATCATTTTATACAACTTTTCAATTTGCTGTTATTATCAAATTTGCTTCATTCACTTCGTATCCTTTGTTGAAGGAGCAGCAATGCTCTACTGGTTGGTAGCTGAACATATCAATGGAGCCTATTACAAGGGTCATATACGTGCAGCCTTCAATCAGCAAATATTTCACAGTAGTGCATTGTTACTCCTGAGTCTACCTAGGTATGCTTTTCAACATAGGATACTAAGAGAATGAAGCAAATTAGATAACAGAAGTAAATTAGAAAGTTTTTTTTAACCCCTAATGATCAGCACCGTACAGGGTACAGTGCTGGTCATTTAGCCCTTAAGGACCAGCACCGCTGATATCCTGGGGGGTTTCTGCCTTGATCTTGCTAACAGCGGAAAGATTGTGCTATTTCTGCATGCCCCACTATTTCATGCAGAAATAGTAGTGCACAAGATTACTGATGCAGAGAGAGACACTCTTTCCATCGAGTTGCATTGGTGCCGTACTTTGGTGGTGTGGGAGGGTCAGGAGGGAGACGGTAGGCGGCCCATCGCTGGGCGGGACAGCTATACTGCCAAAAAGGGTTTAATGGTGGGAGGGATCTGCTACACTACCGAAATGTTATTGGAGGGGAGGGGTTGTCCTAAGCGTTCGCTAGGGGTGGGAGGGTCAGGGAGGGTACTGAACTACAGAAAATGTAATATTTAATAAAATAAATAAAAAAAAAAAAGATAAAAATATATTAAAACCAGGTATGAGTTCCTAAGATGGTGGACACTAGACAGAGGGGGGGGTTAAAGAGATGTTTGGGAGGAATCGTGTAGGTTGGCGGGTAAGGGAGGATCCCACATTGCAGAAAATAACATTTAAAAAAAGAAAGAAAATTGCCTTAAAACTTCATATTGGCAGACTTTCTGCCAGTACCTTAGATGGTGGCGACCACTGGGGGTTGAGGGTGAGAAGAGAGCTGTTTGAGAGGTATCATGTAGGGATTAAGGGGTGGGAGGTGTCAGCTACACTACAACTAAACTTAACTTTATAAGCTACCTGATTAACCCCTTCACTGCCAGGAATATTAGAAGTGTGGTGCGCAGCTGCAATTGGCAGCCTTACTACCAAAAAGCAATGGCAAAGCCATGCATGTCTGCTATTTCTGAACAAAGGGGATCCCAGAGAAGCTTTTACAACCATTTGTATTATGACTACACAAGTGACATGTAAAAAAATTCAGTGAGAACCCCAAAGTAAAATAATTTTTTTTTAATATCACATTATGCGGCAAAACGGTGGATTGAAATATACCAAAATGGGCCTAGCTCAATACCTTGGGTTGTCTACTTAAAAAAAATTACAAATATAAATATATATATATATATTATTATTTTTTTTATTTTTTTTTTGACAGGTAAATAAAAAAAAACACAAGGTTCTATTTAGCCCCTTAACCAAAAACGTACAGGGTACTTCATACAAAAAAAGGTCCTTAACGACCAAGGACTTACCCTGTACCTTGTTAGTCTTTCCAAGCGGTGGAAGCGATCCTGATCCCTTCCAGCCGATTTTATGTTATTGCAGTGATGCCTCGATATTGAGGCATCCTGCAATAACTTTTTTTAGCAGTCCGATGCAGAGAGAGCCACTCTGTGATCGTTGATGGCTGGGAGCCGATGCAGGGAGGCAGGTGGGTGGCCTTCGGTGAAGGAAGTGCGTCGGAGGGGGGGCGGGATCGCATGCGGGGGCGGGAGCAGGTGGGAATACACTATGGCACAATAAAAAAATTTGATAAGGTTGGAGAGAGGACTGGGGAGGGTGGGAATTTTCAGCTAAGGGATCTGGGAGGGGGTTGGATATTGAGGGGGGGCAGCTACACTACAGAAAATATTGAATAATTTTATAATTTTTTTTTTTTTTAATACCATATTTTATGGCAACTTTTTTTAGTACTGGCAGACTTTCTGCCAGTACTTTAAGATAGCGGGGACAATTGTGGGGTGGGAGAGGGAAGAGAGCTGTTTGGGAGGGATCAGGGGGTGGGATGTGTCAGGTGGGAGGCTGATCTCTTCACTAAAGTTAAAATTAACCCTGCAAACGCCTTACAAGCTACCTAACTAACCCCTTTACTGCTGGGCATAATACACGTGTGGTGCACAGCAGCATTTAGCGGCTTTCTAATTACCAAAAAGCAATGCCAAAGCCATATATGTCTGCTATTTCTGAACAAAGGGGATCCCAGAGAAGCATTTACAACAATTTGTGCCATAATTGCACAAGCTGTTTGTAAATAATTTCAGTGAGAAACCTAAAATTTTTGAAAAAGTGAACGATTTTTTTTATTTGATCGCATTTGGCGGTGAAATGGTGGCATGAAATATACCAAAATGGACCTAGATCAATACTTTGGGTTGTCTACTACACCAGTGTTTTTCAACCAGTGTGCCGTGAGAGATCCTCAGTTGTGCCACGGCAGACTGACAACAGTGTGACATATTTTTTAAACTTTGCTTGTTTTTTACTCCCAGTGCAGGGGTAGTTTGTAGGAGGCATGGCATAACAGCACAATACATACAGTATGTATATGTGTGTGTATATATATATATATATATATATGCTGTATTAGGCTACAATGTGTGATTTTTTTTTTAACATTTTGGGATGGTGGTGTGCCACAGGATTTTTTAATGTAAAAAAGTGTGCCACGGCAAAAAAAAAGGTTAAAAATCACTGTACTACACTACACTAAAGCTAAAATTAACCCTACAAGCTCCTTACATGCTCCCTAATTAACCCCTTCACTGCTGGGCATAATACACGTGTGGTGCGTAGTGGTATTTAGCGGCCTTATAATTACCAAAAAGCAACGCCAAAGCCATATAAGTCTGCTATTTCTGAACAAAGGGGATCCCAACGAAGCATTTACAACCATTTGTGCCATAAATGCACAAGCTGTTTGTAAATAATTTCAGTGAGAAACCTAAAGTTTGTGAAAAAGAAAAGGTGAACAATTTTTTATTTTTTTTAATTTGATCGCATTTGGCGGTGAAATGGTGGCATGAAATTTACCATTTTTCATCATATTTTATGTTTTATATATTAAATTATAAGATACGAAAATAATGGTATCTTTAGAAAGTCCATTTAATGGCGAGAAAAACGGTATATAATATGTGTGTAAGAGGAAAATTACAGCTAAACACAAGCACCACAGAAATGTAAAATTGCCTTGGTCCCAAACGGTCAGAAAATGGAAAAGTGCTGTGGTCCTTAAGGAGTTAAGTTTTAACCCCTTAGTGACCAGACCATTTTTCAATTTTCTTTCCATTTAGGACCAGGGCTGTTTTTACATTTCTGTGTTTGTGTTTAGCTGTAATTTTCCTCTTTCTCATTTACTGTACCCACACATATTATATACAGTTTTTCTTGCCATTAAATTGACTTTCTAAAGTCAACATTATATCATATAATTTACTATAAAAAAAGTTTTATAAAATATGATGGGGGAAAAAAAAAAAAAATTGTTTTCTAACTTTGACCCCAAAAATCTGTTACGCATCTACAACCATCAAAAAACACCCATGTTAAATAGTTTCTAAATTTTGTGGAAATCCACGTTTACCCCCTTAACCCCCTAAAGGACCAGGCATTTCAGACTACAACTTCCCCAAAAGACCAGAGTATTTTTGGCATTTTTTCTATTATTCTATTTAAACAGAAATAGAGCCTTTTCTTAATATTTACCTTTCAAAACTATATATTTTTTTTAAAGTAAACAGCCCAAAGTATTAATCTTGGCCCATTTTGGTATATTTCATGCCACCATTTCACCGCCAAAATGCGATCAAATAAAAAAAAATCGTTCACTTTTTCACAAACTTTAGGTTTCTCACTGAAATTATTTACAAACAGCTTGTGCAATCCTGACACAAATGGTTGTAAATGCTTCTTTGGGATCCCCTTTGTTCAGAAATAGCAGACATGTATGGCTTTGGCATTGATTTTTGGTAATCAGAAGGCCGCTAATTGCAGCTGCACGCCACACTTTTATTTTGCCCAGCAGTGAATGGGTTAATTAGTTAGCTGTAAGGTTAATTTTAGCTTTAGTGTATAGATTTCCCTCACACCCGACACATCCCACCGCCTGATTCCTCTCAAACAGCTCTCTTCCCTCCCCCTCCCCCCAAATGTCACTCCCAGTACTGGCAGAAAATCTGATATATTTTTATATATATATATATATATATATATATATATATATATATATATATATATATATATATATATATATATATATATATATATATATATATATATATAATTTTTTTTTTTTTTCTGCAGTGTAGGATCCCCCCTTACCCCCCCCCCAACCTCCCTGATCTCCCCCATAAACAGCTCTCTAAACTTCCCCCTCTACCTATTGCCACCATCTTAGGTAAAAAAACAAACAAACATTTTTTTCTGTAGTGTAGCTGCCCCCTACCTCCTCCTCCCTCATTTACACCATCCCCCTCCTTACCGGCTGCTGCTGTTAGTATTTTTATTTTTCCCTAGCGTAGCAGTTCCACCCGCTCCTACCCCCTCCAGCGATGGGTCACTTACCCGCCTCCCTCCTAACACTCCCATACCACCAACGATCAGCACTATTGCTGGCCCTCTCTGCATCAGTTACTCACCGGCAGGTACTGCACGATGCCTCAATATCGAGGCATCGCTGCAATACCTTTAGAGTGGCTGGAAGTGATTGCTTTCAGCTGCCATTTTTGCTGAGGACGTGCTAGGTACATCCGCACACGTACCTAGCACATCCTTTGTCTTCAAGAGGTTAAGGGAGTGATTAGAAAAAATGCTAAAAAAAAATGCTCTGGTCTTTTGGGTATGTTTTTCTCTGAAATTCCCGGTCCTTAACCCTTTGAGTGCTAAGCACTTTCCCACCTGGGTGCTAAGCTTTTTTTTAAAGGGTTTTTATTTATTTTTTTTTTTTATTTTTTTTTTAAATAATTGTAACTTTTTTTTTTTCTTTTTTTTTTCAGATCCCCAAGACTTACGCTGTTGGAAAGGTTAGGCGATTACCATTCCAACAGTGGGTCTTGGGGGTCTATAGCTGCTTAGATGCCTTTGATACAGGCTTCTAAGCAGCATGCCCCCTGCGCCTATACTTAACATTGTTAAGTATAAATAAAGTTGCGCGGTGACGTCACCACGCATTACATGAAGCCCCGGCGATGCCTGTCACTATGCAGGCCTGTTCGCTGGGGTAGGAGCGGGTGGGAGCCCCCAGATCTCCCTCAAGGTGGGAAACTCTGCGACGGCTCAAAGCCGTCGTTAGCACTCAAGGGGTTAAAGGGACATGAAACCCAAAATTTTTCTTTTATGATTCTGATAGAGAATACAATTTTAAACAACTTTCTAATTTACTTCTATTATTTAATTTGCCTACTGCTTTTGTTATGCTTGCTGAAAGGTTTATCTATGAAAGCTCAGGAGGCGCAAGGAAACTAGGTTCTTGCTGCTGATTGGTGGCTGCATATATATACAGATTGTCATTGGCTGGCTCACCCATGTGTTCAGTCAGCAACCAGTAGTGCATTGCTGTTCATTCAACAAAGCATACCAAGAGAACGAAGAAAAATTGATAATAGGAGTAAATTAGAAAGTTGCCTAAAATTGCATGCTCTATCTGAATCATAAAGAAAAAAAATGTGGGTTTCATTTCCCTTTAAGGGGTTTAAATTGCATGTTATATTTGAATCACAAATGTTTAATGTCCCTTTAGCTAGGATGGTATTTTATCAGTCACAATGCGTTGTTTACTGTCGTGTAAAAGTGAGTTTGGCATAAGTGCTCAGACCATGATGAGATGGAGAATATGATAACGGGATACACACAGGTGATGTGAGAGCGGTCAGTGATGTTTTTATGTTTCACTCTTGCAGCGTGTGACTAACTTACTGACAGCGAGTCACATGAGCGGGGACAAGATGACAGCAGAGAGGATACTGACCCACACCCTGCAGATCATGCACCTGCTGACAGGGGAGGTGAGAGCTGATGGAATATGTCATAATAACAGCTGTGTGTCCCTGCGACTGACTGTATTTGTTTTGTTTTTTTATTGGAGAGCCTAAAAATAAGTGTGTATACATTAAAAAGCTTGGGAAATTTTAAATTAAAGGGATATGAAACCCCCCAAAAATCTGGTAATTCATATCATACAATTTTAAAAATAAGTTTTCATATCGTTTCTACTATCCCATTTGCTTTTATTACATGCTATCCTTTGTTGAAGAGATACCTAGGTAGGTGTCTGGAGCACTATATAACAGGAAATAGTGCTGCTTTCTAGTGCTCGTGCAAATGGATAACATGTTTGCAAAACTGCTGTCATTTAGTGCTCCAGACACGTACACTCCTAAGCTTATGTCCCTGCTTTTCAACAAAGGATACTAAGAGAACAAATAAAAATTGATAATACAAGTAAATTAGAAAGTTGTTAAACATTTTCTTTCATGATTCAGGTAGAGCATGAAATGTTAGTGTTTCACGCCCCTTTAAAATTATCAAAGAATATAATTTTATATAAGTCCAAAAATATTCAAGACTTTACAAAATGTTTTAGTATTTCCAGTCACTAATAATGAAGAAATTTGTTTACATAAACAAAAGTTACAAGCAACTTAAAAACAGTGTCCAACACTTTAGCAGTTAATGTTGGTTATTGAGCTTTAGTGGTGGGGTTTTATTTGCATTAAAGGGACAGTCAACATCAGAATTTTTGTTGTACAAAAGATAGATAATCCCTTCATTACCCATTCCCCAGTTTTGCATAACCAACACAGTCATAATAATACACTTTTTACCTCTGTACTTACCTTGTTTCTAAGCCTCTGCAAACTGCCCCCTTATTTCAGTTCTTTTGACAGACTTGCATTTTAGCCAATCAGTGCTCTCTCCTAGGTTACTTTACGTGCGGGAGCTCAATGTTATCTATATGATACACATGAACGAACGCCCTCTAGTGGTGAAAAACGGTCAAAATGCATCAGATTAGAGGCGGCCTTCAAGGTCTAAGAAATTAGCATCGCAAAATAGATGATAAAAGTAAATTGGTGGGGGCGGAGCCTAGCCACGCTGGAAGATGGCTGCAGTTTGTTAGAGCTCTGACAGCCCTAGAGCTAGCTAAGCCAGTTTAATGCAACCTATTAAGTAAATAAAACGGGGGAGAAGGGAATGGCATAATCCACAGACAACTTAAGCACCGCTCTTAACAAAATCTGGCCCTCACAGCACCCGGTGACCGGCAGATCTGGTGCGCAATTAACGCCTTCACGGTGTATGGGAGAAATTAAAATTATAAGAGAGCCCAAGGAGGAACCCACCACCTGGCGAACCATCCACATACCTCACACTGGGTGTACAGAAGCGCAGCCTTGCTCCATCTGAGGCCGCAGTACGGAACTCGCTTGGAGTCAACCACGTGGGCGCAGCACGGAGCTCTAAAAGGACCATACAATCGGTATGCCGGCGTGAAAAAGCTATTGGCCACCACACTCGCCCTGAACAAGCCCTCAACAGTACGGGCCAGAAGCTACATGGCGTGGGTTTCACAAAAGTAAAGGCCGCAACTTGGGCACCGGGAGGTGAGTCACAGTGAAGAGCGAGACACAGTGCAATAAGCAAAACATAATAAGCAAATCATCTCCGATCACACTCACCAGAGACTTGTAATACCGGCCAAAACAGGGGGACAGAGCGGCATCGGCATAAGACACTGAGCCCAGAGAAGAGACCCATATAAAAGGCCTAAGACTTTACACAATCCCTTAAAGCCCTAAAAACAAAAAACAACATAAGGGACATAAACACCCACATCAAAGCCAATGGTCACACTGTCTTTAACAGGACACAAAGCTGTGTACAACGGGACTAATTGCTAAAAACATACCGTATGAGATATACAACTTGTTATTCCTATAGAAGCGAGTGTCAATACCTCAGGGTGCAAATCTAAAACACCCCACAGTAAGACCCTGGAGGGGGAAAATCCTGACATATATAAACGGACCAGAACCAGCATTTACTCCAGCCTCACTCAAAGATCAAAACACAAGGCCTACAAGCACTCCTAGAAGGGGGGAAAACAGTGGCATGACTGGCAGAAGGACACAGAAATCTCAACCGACCTCTATGGATAACTACCTGCTACCGTTAGAATCAACCCCAAAACACCCCCAGGGAACAACAAGATGGGAGGCGGCAGACTAATCACATGAACCCCCCTCAAGCAGACTTGGCACAGAGTAACTATCTCACTAAAGAGGACATAAAACATCTCTCATCAAAGAAAGACATAATGGAAGCCATGGCAGACGTTAAGCAGATGTTTGAAGAGCTTAAAAAAGATATAACGGCAGTTGAACACAGAGTCACACAGATAGAAGAAAAACAAGAAAATCTGTACTCAGACTCACAACAGCAGGCAAGCCTCCTGCAGTCACAGGAAGTAGCAGTTCAAAATCTTACAGAACGCATTGAAGACCTAGAGAACAGGAGCAGGAGGAACAACTTGAGGCTGAGGGGCATACCTGAGTCAGTAAGCCCGGTGGCCCTTCACGCCTACTTACAAGAACTTTTTAAGTATATCAAGAACTCACCGGGGGCTGTGGAGGTCCAAATAGAACGAGCGCACAGAGTGCTACGCCCTAAACCACCTATCAGAGCACCACCAAGGGATGTCATAATCAAACTCCTATCTTATAGAGATAAGGAGGATATCCTCAAGGGCCAGAACAAGACACCCCATCGTATATGAGGGGGCAGACATCCAGATCTTCACAGACCTTTGCCCCGCCACACTTCAAAAAAGGAGAGACTTAAGATATCTCACTGCCGTCCTTAAGGAGAATCAAATCCCGTACAGATGGGGGTTCCCAACAAGTGTCATCGCAAGCAAAGACAATACAGCAATCTTCAGGAACATCACAGATCTACTGCACTTCAATCCGGTACTGGGAACACAGATAAGGCCCCCACGGCTACTGACCGGAGAAAGAGGCGACCTCCAAGGACCTGCAGCATCAGTTGCAGGAAAAACACCAGGCTGACGGGTCGCGCCACACCAATAGACATACTTGACACTGGTCTGCCCAGGACCTATTATGGCCCAAGAGCTCTGTCCGCGACTTTGAATAACAGAATGTTGAAGAATTAATACAACGACAGATAAGTTTGAAATCACTTGTTATATTAATGTTTGTAATCTGTTTGTTAATAATGATTAATGCACAGTTATGTTTCATTGTTTCATGGATTATTGCACAATTATGTTTCATTGTCTCTTGAGGAGACTAGTTTGGTTTGTGAGTGGTTCATTGACATACTCCCTGCATTATACATTACATGCCCACTTGATAAAGACAGGTAAGGGATGAAGTTGAGTGCCCAAAACCCTGAGGACTACATGTTTAGAGGAATGTGGGACATCCCTTGACCAGCACATACTATAATTGATAGGCGCCCAACACTGAGCAGGGGGGAACCTTTATAAGCTAGAAATGTTGAGCTCACCTTTGATTACACTATTAATTATACAGCTAAGGACACTGGGCATCGAAATAACGCCTCAAAGACAATATAGCAGGCACTAGCCGACCAGACACAGCAACAGACGCTTTCCAGGCCCCTCCGAACAACACAAAGACTAAGACACAGGTGCAAAGACACAAAAGCAGCACAATTAATGCCCCCAAATAACACAAATCATAGATAGCTCATATAGCTAAACAGACTCAGAATATCTGGGCTGTAATGTTCCCATCACGCACAACGCTCTTACACCCTCCCTAGTAGCACATAACAACACATTAAAAGCTGAACTACACTACTGAGTAAGCCACATAGATAACCACTCAGCATTACAGGACTCATATCTCCAAATGAAAGATAGGGGCGCAAATGCAGAGAGGTAGTTGTGCGCAGGGCGACAATGTGAGGAAGGGGCGCCATGCCTCTCCCCGATAAGAATCCTCTTCTCCTTTATTATTTTCTATACTTTTCATTGTTAATCGTTATAGAGTTACATGAACTTATAAAAATGTTTGAACAGTATTTTTACGAATACACTAGCTCCAGGCATAATACCCCTGGATTACTAATTTGGTATTGTTGATAGCTGTATTTTCTCAGATTTGTTTTTCTTTCAACTTTCTGAAAATAGATCTTACTTTACCCCACACTTTTAATTAATAACAAGGAAGTTGGGTCTCTAACCCATTCCACTTCTGTTTCCCCATATCAACATAGAGAAGGCGTGCCCACTCCCTTGAAGAGGTACACTTCTCAAGACTAACTAATACTCTCTACTAATCTTCTACCCCCTTTCTTACCCTATTCCCGCCTCTTCCCCCCCCCCTCTCTTCCCTCCCTTTTTTTTCCCTCTTCTCTCTCACTTGACATCCCACACACAGAAGTAGTGAACATGACGTCAAAGCATAGCCGTATTAAAAATCTTACGGTAGACATTATTACCATAAATGTTAAAGGGTTCAACAGCCCCGGGAAACGAGCACTAGTCACAAAAGTTTTGAACAGATTGGTAGGGACATTATATTCCTACAAGAGATACACTTCGCAAAGCAACATTCCCCCACTGCCTACTTTGCCTCAGGCCCATCGAAAAAGAATGGTGTGGGGATTCCGTTTAGCTCGAGAATGCCTTTCCAGCTGTCACAACTGGAACAGGACCTGGACGGCAGGTTTCTCATACTAATGGGAAGCCTGCACGGAAGGCCGATTAAACTGGTAAATGTATAAACCCCTAATCAATCTCAATCCATCTTTTTCAGGAAAGTAGCTAATCGCCTTCTTGAAACAACGGCAGGCATAAACTTCCTAGGGGCGCGATTTTAACACCCCAATGGACCCTACGGTGGACACGTCGGGTGGCGTCTCCAGCACTCCCCTAAGAGTGATAAAAAACCTAAACAGCACGATTAGGGACCTAGCCTTACACGACATCTGGCATGCCTTCCACCCCACAGCTAGAAATTATACTTTCTACTCACATCCACACAGAAAGTATTCAAGAATAGACTATCTTTTTACAGACACTATAGGACTCTTCACAATCACCGGATGTGCCATCAGACCAATAACTTGGTCGGACCATGCCCCGGTAGGCTGCTCAATTCAGTGGCCAAACACACCAGCCACTCCATACATCTGGAAACTGGACGACACACTACTCGACGACCCCATAATCAAACCTCAGTTACACAAAACATTAGCTGAGTAATTCACACTGAACACGACCGCTACCACGCCAGGCACTACTATATGGGAGGCACATAAATGTGTCATGAGGGGTGAACTAATCAAATACAAAGCCAGACTAGTCAAACAACATAGGGAACGCTATCAGACACTACTGGCGCAGGTCTCGGAGAGGGAGGGCACCCACAAGCAGAATCCCTCCGACATACAGTTGCAAAGGGCGTTACAACAATCTAGGACGGATCTCTTACATTTCCTACAGGAGGATCAGCAGAGGCAGGCCCTAATCCTATGGCAGATGTTCTTTGAACAGGGCGACAGGTCAGGGAAACGTCTAGCCCATGCGATAGCTCGGAAAAAGATCAGGACACGTGTATACACTTATAGATAACCAGGGCTTACCCAGGGCAGACAGCAGGACAATTGCAAACACATTCAAGGAGTACTATAGTGCTCTCTATAACCTGACTACCCCTGAAGATCCCTTGCTCAGGACCGAACACGAGTTGGCAATCCAACAGTATATCATGAATACAAAGACACAAACATTAACCAAAGAGGAATCACAGTCTCTTGAGTCTCCAATCACAATAGAGGAGGTCTTGAAAGCCAAAGACTTACCCTCCGGGAAGAGCTCAGGCCCTAATGGCTTCGGCCTGAAATATTACAAAACCTTTTCACAAGAACTGGCCCCTTGACTGACGGATCTTTTCCGTCAGCTACCGGAGTCACAGACTCTCCCCAAATCCATGCTAGAAGCGCACATTGTCATGGCAAACCTTCGGACAGACCTGAGAGTTATCGGCCCATATCCCTCCTGAACTCGGATGTCAAGATCCTGGCCAGGATACTTGCAAACCACTTAAACACATTCATACCCCAGCTGGTCTTCACTGATCAGGTGGGGTTTGTCCCGGCCCTTGAGGCTTGAGACAACAAGCTCAAAGTCCTACAACTGATATCATATGCCAACGTTAACGCTATCCCCTTATCACTCGTGTCAACCGACACAGAAAAAGCGTTCGACCGAGTAAGCTGGTCATTCATGAGTCGCTCCCTACTTAAATTCGGGCTCGGACCAAGCTTCATTAACACAGTTTGCTCTCTGTACTCGGCACCCACGGCCAGAGTCAAGGTAAACGGCACACTGTCAGACCCTTTTACTATAAATAATGGGACGAGACAGGGTTGTCCCCTGTCCCCGCTCTTATTCGCCCTCACTATAGAGTTACTCGCTTGCAGAATCAGAGACAATCCAACTATCACAGGCATCAAAGTAGGCAGGACAGAGCATAAAATAGCGATGTATGCAGACGACATTCTTCTCACAATATCCAACGCTATTTCTTCGTTGTCAGCGGCACTAGAGGAGTTCGGGACATATGGCAAGGTCTCAAATTTTTTATTAAACCCCTATAAAACAGAGATAATAAATATAACAGAGACATTACACACATTTCAGAGACTTAGAGAACACTGCCCGATTACAATTGCACCCATCTCCCTTAAATACCTAGGGATCACCCTAACACCACAAATCAGAGACCTAGTGGACATCGACTACAGGAAAATTAGGGATGAAATAACACGAGACCTTGCGGGCCGGAGGAATAACAGCATCTCCAGGCTAGGCCGCATAAGTGTCATTAAGATGAATGTCCTGTCCAGAGTCCTATACATACTCCAGACAATCCCGATATCCACATCTTACCACTTGTTACATCAAATACAGATAGCAATAGAAACATACATATGGAACGGGATCAAACCTAGGATTCAGAGGAAGACACTATACTTGCGCAGAGAGGGGGGGGGGATGGGGGTCCCCCATCTCGAGACCTACCGCACAGCAATAAATCTACAAACACTGATAGAGTGGTGCCAAAACTCTAAAAATAAAGCCTGGGCTCAGATGGATTGCGAGATCCTTCAGAGAGGGAACGTCGGTTCACTGGCGTGGGTAATGCCAGCCTGCCGCCCCGTAACAGTGGAGAACTATCTGCTCTTATGGGAGGTATTCTCCATGTGGGATAAGTTAATTTGTGACAACACTTTTCTCTTATCCCAAAATTCACCCTTGACCCAGATCAGGGAGAACTCGGACATAGGGCTTAAGACCAGGCCCCAAGACCAAACTTACTCACTGGCAGACATTACACATGTCTTACAGGAAGACAAACTTAAATCTCAAGATGAGCTGAAACAGTGGGGCGACCAGGTGTTCGCCTCCTGGTTCAGCATGGCACAGCTGACACACTTCTACTCCACGCATGGTTACAAGAAGCACTTTACCAGACAAAAAACTCCTTTTGAGAGCCTATGTGTAACAAGCCAGCCCCCGAAACACATATTCTCAAAACTCTATAATATGCTTCTATCAAGGGGAGAGCCTTGTCTTCCCTCATTTACCCACGCATGGCACAGGGAGCTAGGTCACACCATAGACACAGAGGACTGGTATAACATTTTCAAGAGGCACAAAACGGCATCAGTGTCTGCTAGGATACAGGAGATGCATTATAAATTCTTAAGCCGCTGGTACCTCACCCCAAATAGGCTTAGGAAAATCTACCCAACAACTAACGGGGAGTGCTGGAGGGATTGCGGGGAGGAGGGAATATTAATGCACATCTGATGGTCGTGCCCCAGTATACGTCCCTTCTGGGACGAAGTACTCGCTGAAATGGGCAGAATCCTTCATCTGGATATTGTAAATATCCCAAATCATCTCCTATTCCATGACCTTCCTAAAGTGGAAGGGGAAGCAAAATATCACTTACTGCTTTTAATACTGGGGGCGGCCAAGAGGCTCATACCTAAGCTTTGGAAAATGACACGCGCGCCAACATTGCATGAGTGGAGGGCCAGAGTTGAGGATCTTCTCCGGCTCGAACGCTTTCATTACAGGAGAGTTGGAAAACTCAAGACCCACAAACTCATGCAACTCACATGGGAGGGCAGGGGTCTCTGACCCGGGACACTAAAACCCCCAAAAGGCCCTAGACACCGTAACGTCAGATCACTTGCTGAATTCTCTTCTTTTACCCTCTCTCTTCTCCACCTCTTTACCTTACTACTAACAACTATGGCAATGCCGGAACTGTATTAGAGAAAAATGGAAAATTGGTGTATGACAAGCTCAAATTGGGGGGATGTATACCCCCACCTTGAAATGTATTTTTCCTTTGTACTACTGGACTATCATTAATCACATTCATTAAGGACTTCAATTGTCAAACATGGCAGTACTACTGCATTGACTATGCAACTTGTTGCGTTGTATTGAATATAATATGATATGCTATAACCTTGATGTTCTGTACAAATACTTCTAATAAAGCTTGTTTAAAAAAAAAAAAAAAAAAGTAAATTGGAAAGTTGTTAAAAAATTACATGCCCTATTTGAATCATGAAAGTTTATTTTGGCCTTGACTCTTTAAGGGCCAGGCAGTTTAGGGGATAAATGTAAAAGGGTACGACAGATTAGGTTATAGTATCATTATGGCTAGACCACTAATTAGCAAGTCCTATTAGAAGTACAGGATGCACTAATTTAGCTGACAGCAATAAAGTGTTTTTTGTTTTTTTAACCAATAACATATAATACCAAATCAAACAATACTGATGGTGCAAGGCCTAGAACAAAGTAGTGATGGCATCTGTATCTTATGTATCACATTCCAGTCCTTGGTCTAATGGTTGTAAAATGTGCTCTCCTTCCACACCCCCACAGCAGCATTCATCGGCTGAGCACTGAGCTTTGAATGTGACATTATACCAGAGTCAGGACACAGTGACTCCCTTTACTGACCCACCTGGCCCGTGTGTATTTCGTACCTTCTGATTGTGTCTCTGTATGTTCTCAGTAACATCCCCTCCCCTCCATTAACCGGATGAGCGGAGAGGTGAGCACTGCTGGGGAATCTTACATTAATAAACGGCATCAGGGCACAGTGATGCCCTTTACTGACCCATCTGGCCCTGTGTGTATTTCCTACCTTCTGTCTGGGTCTCTGCATGTTCTCAGTAACATTACCCCCACACACACTCACACACCCACAGCTGAATTCATCAGCTGAGCAGAGAAGTGAGCACTGTTGGGGAATGTGACATTACACCAGCGCCATGGCACAGTGGCTGCCATTACTGGCTCATATGGCCCTATGTGTATTTCCTACCTTCTGTGTGTGTGTCCCCACACACACAGCAGCAGCATTCGCTAGCTGAACAGAGAGGTGACCACTGCTGGGGAATGTGACATTAGACTAAATTAAAGACATAGTGACTCACTTTACGGACTCATTTGACCATTTGTGTATTTTCTTACCTTCTGTCTGTGTCTGCATGTAACATTATCCCCCACAGCAGCATTCACTGGCTGAGGGAAGAGTTGAGCATTGATGGAGAACATGGCATTTTACCAGCTCTAGAGCACAGTGACGCCTTTTACTGACCCTTGTCGCCCTGTGTGTATTTTGCTACCTTCTGTCTGGGTCTCTGCATGTTTTCAGTAACATTATCCCCCACAGCAGCATTCACTGGCTTAGCAAAGAGGTGAGCACGGCTGGTGAATGTGACATTTATACCAGGGTCATGGCACAGTGACTCCCATTACTGACCCATCTGCACCTGTGTGTATTCTCAGTAACATTACCCTGGCACTGTCAGTAAAAGTGTGTGACAGAACCAGTCCCTGTGTCAGTGCTGAATGAGCTGTGTGTGTTTCAGGTGCCTATAAAGTGTGATGATGTTGCTGTGTATTTCTCTATGGAGGAGTGGGAGTATATAGAGGGACACAAGGAGCTTTACAAGGACGTCATGATTGAGACTCACCAAGCACTAACGACTATGGAGATCCCAGGAAATGAGAGCTCAGGTAACATTGTTTATTAATCAATATCTCATTCAAGAAATGCACATACACTACTGACGTGAATCTGTCATGTGTGATCTAATGAGCTCATAGATAAATGAGTTACAAAGTCTGTAACAAAAAAGAGTGCTTTACCCCTTTAATTATTTAGGAAAAATTATCCCTGAATAATACAGGAACAATTTTTAACCATTCATACTTTATCTTTATTGGTTTAACTTTTCAATCATACACGTTTAAAAACACCTAAACTCTCTAGATATCAATATATAGCATAGATGTGTGAATAATACCTCTGAGAATCATGTATCTATATTTGAAACATTATACTTGGTTTGTATAATATCAAGCAGTCAGGTACAAATAATATATTTTGTAGCCGGCTATTAATAAATTCAGAAATAATGCTGTAACAAGAGGATCTGTTAATATGTGGAATGTCAGATTATGAGATTAAAGCTATCTAGCTAATACTCTATCTGTAATTATAAAGTCCTTGCTTGCACAGTCAACTTTAGCACAGCTGTTCAGTGTAATAGATTCTGTCTGCTTAAAATCTCTAGATATTAATATTTAGTATAGGTGTGTGAATAACACCATTGGGAATCATGTATCTAGATATGAAAAATTGTACTTGGTTTGTATAATATCAAGCAGTCAGATACAAACAATCGGCTAGATTACGAGTTTTGCGTTATGAGTAAAAAAGCAGCATTAAAGCTCATAACGCTGCTTTTTCACTACCGCTGCTATTAAGAGTCTTGTAGGTACAGCTGTCCCCGCACACTTTTTTGGCCGTACCTGCAAATTAACTTATGCAATTTTCGTAAAGTCTTTTTTCAATAGGACTTCCATTGCGCCGATATTACAATCTTTTTTTTTTTTTAGGCCAAAAAGTGAGCGGTACAGCCTATCCGGCAAGATTCCTAACGCATTTTAAAGTCAGTAGTTATGAGTTTTACACTACAAAGCTTTAGCACTTTAGTTATGAGTTTTATGCTACAAAGTACACTAACACCCATAAACTACCTATTAACCCCTAAACCCTCCCGCATCACAAACACTAAAATAAAATTATTAACCCCTAATCTGCCGCTCCCGACATTGCCGCCACTATAATAAACATATTAACCCCTAAACCGCCGCACTCCCGGCCTGCAAACACTAGTTAAATATTATTAACCCCTAATCTGCCGCCCCAACGTTGCCGCCACTATATTAAATGTATTAACCCCTGAACCTAAGTCTAACCCTAACACCCCCTAACTTAAATATAATTAAAATAAATCTAACTAAAAATTCCTATTTAAAACTAAGTACTTACCTATAAAATAAACCCTAAGCTAGCTACAATATAACTAATAGTTACATTGTATCTAGCGTAGGGTTTATTTTTATTTTACAGGCAAGTTTGTATTTATTTTAACTAGGTAGAATAGTTATTAAATAGTTATTAACTATTTAATAACTTCCTAGCTAAAATAAATATAAATTTACCTGTAAAATAAAACTTAACCTTAGTTACACTAACACCTAACCTTACACTGCAATTAAATAAATGACCTAAATTAAATACAATTAACAAAATCAAATACAAATACCTAAATTACAAAAAAACAAACACTAAATTACACGAAATAAAAAACAAATAACAAGATATTTAAACTAATTACAACTAATCTAATAGCCCTATCAAAATAAAAAAAGCCCCCCCCAAAATAAAATAAAAAACCCTAGTCTAAACTAAACTACCAATAGCCGTTAAAAGGGCCTTTTGCGAGGCATTGCCCCAAATAAATCAGCTCTTTTAGCTGTAAAAAATTCAGTCAACCCCCCAACAGTAAAACCCACCACCTACACAACCAACCCCCCAAATAAAACCCTAACTAAAAAAAAAACAAGCTCCCCATTGCCCTGAAAAGGGCATTTGGATGGGCATTGCCCTTAAAAGGGCATTTAGCTCTATTGCTGCCCAAAACTAAAACCCACCCAATAAACCCTTAAAAAAACCTAACCCCCGAAGATCCACTTACAGTTTTGAAGAGCCGACATCCATCGTCAACGAAGCCGGGAGAAGTGGTCCTCCAAACGGGCAGAAGTCTTCATCCAGATGGCATCTTCTTTCTTCATCCATCCAGCTCGGAGCGAGTCCATCTTCAAGACATCCGGCGCGGAGCATCCTCTTCTTCCGACGACTCCCGACAAATGAAGGTTCCTTTAAGTGACGTCATCCAAGATGGTGTCCCTTAGATTCAGATTGGCTGATAGAATTCTATCAGCCAATCGGAATTAAGGTTGAAAAAATCCTATTGGCTGATGCAATCAGCCAATAGGATTGAACTTTAATCCTATTGGCTGATCAAATCAGCCAATAGGATTGCGCTTGCATTCTATTGGCTGATTGGAACAGTGATAGCTGTTGATTGCCAATAGCTTATAAATGTGTGTTATATTCTGAGATCAGACGTTGTGCTATGTTAGTGAAAGTCAGTTAAACGTTAATCTAGTCCCCCACTATAGAAGGGGCTTAAGCAGACAGAATCTATTACACTTAATTGCTGTGTAAAAGTTAACTGTGCAAGCAAGGACTTTATAATTACAGATAGATTATTATCTTATTAGCTTTAATCTCACAATCTGACATCCCACATATTAACAGGTCCTCTTGTTACAGCATTATTTCTGAATTTATTAATAGCCAGCTGCAAAAAATATTGTTTGTATCTAACTGCCTGATATTATACAAACCAAGTACAATTTTTCATATCTAGATACATGATTCCCAGAGGTGTTATTCACACAACTATACTAAATATTAATATCTAGAGATTTTAAGCAGACAGAATCTATTACACTGAAGAGCTGTGCTAAAGTTGACTGTGGACTTTATAATTACAGATTAAATCTCATAATCTGACATTCCACATATTACCCAGGTCCCCTTGTTACAGCATTATTTCTGAATTTATTAATAGCCGGCTACAAAAGATAATGTTTGTATCTGACTGCTTGATATTATACAAACCAAGTATAATGTTTCACATATAGATACATGATTCTCAGAGGTATTATTCACACATCTATGTTATATATTGATATCTAGAGAGTTTAAGTGTTTTTAAATGTGTATGATTGAATAGTTAAACCAATAAAGATAAAGTATGAATGGTTAAAAATCGTTCCTGTATTATTCAGGGAGAATTTTTTCTAAATAATTGCAGGGGTAAAGCACTCTTTTTTTTTTTTTGTTACAGACTTTGTAACTCATTTATCTATGAGTCTCCTTAGTGCTATATTGCCCCCCTAACAGGTGCTTGTTGATTACAAAAATATTTGGCACCTACCATTGTATAGAGGGCGAACATATAATGTGGGACTTGGTGAGCTGTAATTTGTAATAACACAGGGAATATTACATAATTTAGGTCAGGAGATTAGGGGACATTATAGAATAAACACCTGTAGTTCTGTAGTAACCAAATGTACTGAAAGGAAACTTTGCATTGCGTTGTCTGTCAAAGGGCTGCTTCTATGGGGTAATACGTGAACATGCACATGATATTCTAACTTAGACATTTTGTGCTTGACGGGTTAGCGTGCTAGAGATAACAGTTTACTTTCAACTCATAATACAAGCGCAACTTGACGTGCATAATAAACTTATAGCACAGTTAATAATAAACCAGGAGCGTTAAATAGCGCTCCACTTGTAATCTAGCCCTATATGTGCACTTATCTGTCAATCAATCATATGCACTTTATTGTGCACACCAATAGGAGGCCTCATATGCACCCTGATGGGCACCATAGGCATATAAATAATGCCAGTCTCAGAGCACCAGAAAATATGGCACTAAAATGTTCCTTCAAGCCCAGTGCAAGATCAACAGATTATAATGTTGTACAGACTGGATCTTCCCCTCCTTGATAACACATCATTCTATCACCAGCGCTCTTAAATGAAACATCTGTATATTGATCATGATAGCTCAGTGCCCTCTGGTTTGTGTGAGGTGAGGATAGTGTGGTGTTTAGGGTGTATTTTAGCTGGGTTCTGGTTTCACAGGAGATAAATAGAATAACAGTAGTACTTTCTTGAAGAGCATACCTAGCGTGCATGTCTTGAGAACTATATAGCAACAGTGTTTTCAATAAAAACACAAGTTTACAGATACTGCTTCATATAGTGCTCAAGGTACAACTATTCATTTTGAATTTCATGTCTCATTAAATAAGTTTGTCTTCATGATATTGCGTTATACTGTTTTAGTAGATCATAAAAACATAATTTATGCTTACCTGATAAATTTATTTATTTCAATATATGGGGAGTCCACGGCATTATCAATTACTAGTGGGAATATCACTCTTGGCCAGCAGGAGGAGGCCCTTGGCACCACAGCCAAGCCGCTAAATACCACTCCCCTTCCCACAATCCCCAGTCATTCGACCGAAGGGAAATGGAGAAAAGAAGTAGCACAAGGTGTAAAGGTGCCTGAAGTTTAGTACAAAAAAAAAACTGTCTTTAAAATACAGGGCAGGGCCATGGACTCACCATATCCGGAAATAAATAAATTGATCAGGTAAGCATAAATTATTATGTTTTCTTTCCTAAGATATGGTGAGTTCATGACATCATCAATTACTAGTGGGAACCAATAACCAAGCTAGAGGACACAGATGATTAGGGAGGGACAAGACAGGCAGACTTAAACAGAAGGCACCACCGCTTGAAGAACCTTTTTCCCAAAAGACACCTCGTCCGAGGCAAAAGTATAACATTTGGAAAGAGTATGCAAAGAGAACCAAGTTGTAGCCTTGCAAAACTGATCTACAAAAGCTTCTTCTGTGAAAGCCTGAGAAGAAGAGACAGCCCTTATGTAATGAGCCATAACTCTCACAGGAGACTGCAGCCCTGCAGTCTGAAAAACAAACAAATTAAACTTCTCAACCAGAAAAAAGAGAAGTAGCAGTAGCTTTCTGTAGAAAAAATATGAAACACACACAACAACCAAATTGTGCACACACGTTCCTGAAGAGATAAGACTTAAACACAGGCCTGATACTAACTAGGATCTGACAAAAAAATTACACATCCGCCAGACACTAGTGTAAAAAAAGGATAACGCAGAAATCTGACCCTTTAGAGAACTGACTGACAAACCAACCTCTAGACCTTGCCGGAGAAAAGGCAAAACCCCTAGGAATCCTGACCCTACTTCCAAGAGTAGTCCTGAGATTCACACCAATTAGGGAATTTACGCCATACCTTATGGTAAAAGTTACCAGTAACAGGCTTGCGAGCCTGAATCATGATCTCAAAGACCGAATCGGAAAAACCACGCTTAGACAGAACTAAGCATTCAATCTCCAAGCATCAGAGAAGACGAAAGTTGGAAAAAAGAATGGACCCTGAATTAGAAGGTCCCTCCTCAGGAACAACCACCAAAGTGGAAAAAATATATCTCCGCTAAGTCAGAATACCAGATCCTGTGAGACTATGCAGGACTTTTAAAAAAAACCTATGCTCACTCCCATTTCATACGAGCAATGACTCATGGAAAGAGAACAATCAGACTGAAACCCCAAGCAACCGCCAAGGTATTTAGTAGAGCAGCTTGCTGATCTCTTGACTCTAAACATAACTTGGAAGCATGGCATACTGCCATCTCCAACTCCAGCACCCCCCATGTGAGGGTTAACCTGGAAAAATCCTCCGGGAGAAGCGCCCACTCCCCAGAATGAAAATTCTGACAGCTCAAAAAGTCTGCTCCCGGTATTCACTCTTGAAATGTGAATAGTGGAAAAAACAATGAATGTGAGCGTCCGCCCACTGAACAGTCCACGCCAATCATGGCAAAGGAACTCCAGGTTCTTCCCATGTGGTTAATGTAAACCACTGAGATGACAGTGTTCAACTAGAACCTGAAACCCGGTTAAGACAACTGAGACCAAGCCAACAAGCAAAGTAGATTGCTCTCCACTCCAAGATGGTTAGAGAGAGCAGGCTCCTCCCAAACCCATAGTCGCCAACCCAACAGACTAGCAACTGTTTTCACTATAACTCAGGAAAGTTTCCGGAAGCATGTACCCTGAGACAGAAACTCCTGAGAAAACCAAAATATTCTGGAAAATGCGGGTAACTATCCTGCTACATCTTGTAAGTACCCTTTCTGATCCACAGGGAAAAATCTCAAGTCGATAGATCTAGATCTATCCTCCAAGACAGAACCACAAGATCCCCGGTCCACTATCTGAACATGTCTAACAGCAGACTCTCAGATGGAATCAAGCAAAGGGATGATGTCCCATGAAGCAACCATTAGACCAATTACCTTCATACATTGAGCCATTGAAGGTCAAACAGAAAAGTGCAAAGCGAGACAAGAGGAAAGAATCCTTGATTTTCCGATCTATGGCAAAAATATTTTCAGAAATAGGGAAACTAAAATGGACACTTAGAAAACTACGCCTGTGACTGGAACAAGGGAATACATTTTCAGATTCACTTCCCATTCATGGGAATGAAGAAAAGACAACAAGATATCGGAATGAAAGAGCCTGTTTGAAATATGGCGCCTGAATCCGTATGTTGTCCAGGAATGGCACCACAGCAATTCCCTGACACCTGATGACTGCTAAAATAGCTCCCTCTGGTAGCCGTTTGACAGCAAGGCAAAAACTCAGGGACTTGAAAATACACGTCCCCCAGGTCTATGGTCAACATTGATTGATCCTCCTAGATCAAAGTAAGAATGGAACCACAGGTTTCCATGTGACGGACGGAATCCTGAGATAACTTAATGAGACACTTTAGGTCTACCATAGGACGAAAAATTCCCTCTTTTTCGGGAACCACGAACAGGAAGGAAAAGACTCCTAGACCCTGTTCCCTTACAAGAACTGGTTATCACTCACAGGGCAGAGAGGCCTCAAAACGCACTTCAAAAATGCCTCACTAATATCTGACTTGCAGTTAAAAAGAGAGGTGGAGCCTGCCTCTATGAGGAAAGGTATGAATTCTATGTAGCAACCCTGAGATATTATGTCTGAAGTCTATCAGGAACATCTTGTATCCATGTTTAAAGACACAAAGATAAAAAAAAGCCACGTGGGAGATCCCGGATTGGGGCCAAACTCCTTTAGGTCTAATCATTTTGTCTTATGGTAGAAAAAATCCCTTTACACCCAAATCAAAAATATTACGGTCAGATCAGGACCAAAAAAGTCTTATCCTTGTAAGGAAGCGCCAGAAGATTGGATTCAGAGGAAAAATCCACTGACCAAGCATATAACCACAACCACTCACGGGCTAGCACAGCGAAGCCTGATATCTTGGCTCCCGGCTTAACAACCTGCAAGGTAGCATCAGAAATAAAAGAATTGGCTAATTGAAGAGCCCTAATTCTGTATCTCCTCCAAAGGAGTCTCTACTAATTTAGAATCAGATGAGTCATTGCACCAATAAGATTCCGCACTTGACACAGTGGCAATACAAACTTCCATGTAAGCCTCCAGCTTAGTCCAGTGATCCTGAAAAAAACAGCTATCCTCTCTAGAAATCGTAGTTCTCTTAGCCAGAGTAGAAATGCCCTACTACTCTTAGGCACCGTGCGCCATGATATTTAATGGAGACAGCGACAGGAATAATAAATTATTTGTATTTTTTTTAAACTGGAGACAGAGAAAAACGGAATCCCTGGCCTCTCCCATTCCTGTGCAAAATCTCCTAGCACGGTCTAGAATAGGAAAAACTTCCACAGATAATCCTGGTATTAAATAAGCTTACTAGATTCTTTAGGGTGGACAACGACAAACAAATTGGAGTCACTCCAAAGTAGCGAAAACTTCCTTAAACCATACACAAAGGTGTTCAAGCTAAAATCTGAAGGTCACTACTTAAGCATCAGATGAAGGAATTATACTGTCTGAATCTGAGATTTCACCCTCAGAGGCTACCGACATATCCTCCTCATCAGACCTATGAGGAAAGGCAACCAAAGTAGCAGCAGATGGTACATAAACCTTACTATATGAATCTCTATATTCTTCATGCGATTTCCCATGGTATAGGAAAAAACAGATACCGCAGAAGATACTTGGCAGCAAAATCTGCAGGCAAATAACTCCTCCAGAAGATTGAGAGGAACCGCAGGGCACTGCATGTGACGCCATAAAGGCTTGGGACGTTGAGGAGAAAGCTGTGGAATTGCTTGACCAGCATCATCCTGAGAGACATTAGACTTAGCGACAAAGGAAATTTTGTCTTTACCTTTAAAAATAAATTACATGTAATTGTATAACAAAACAAAAAATAATAATAATAACTCCTAGGTGCAGCAAAACATATTAATCATAGAAGCCTCCATGACAAATGATAGGACATATAAAAAATAGAAATAAAAATAACATTATAATTTAGAGAAACTTAAATATTAAAGTAAAAGGATAAACTCCTATATTTCTAATATGCATCTTATATTATTTCCTTTGCACCTCAGCAGTCAGCTGTAGGAGTCTATTAAAAATTAGAAGGCTTAAGAGTAAAAAAAAGTTAACTTGCTGAGCATACATTTCTACTGCTCACACAATAACAGTTAGGCTAAAACAAACCAGGCAGCAGCGTGTTCCAAAGATGTGAAATATTCACTTACTGAGTTAGACATGGGGCATGTAACCCCTTCGCCAGCATTTTCTATGTTCTATATCTAAAAGAACCTGCTGCAACATTTTAGCTGCAGCAGTGAACGCTGCTCCGACCAGAGGAGGAAGGTCACATGACCGGGTTGGAAGGAGCTGCACCAAGATTTGAAAAAGTGCGCCCTTCCAAACCGGCTTACTTACAGACGCGTCCCTTCAGGTTATTAAGCTGGGAGCTAAGATCTCAGGGTTTTCTATTCTAGCTCGCAGAGCCTTATGGTTAAAACCTTGGTCTGCGGACGTTTCCTCTAAGTCTAAACTTCTGGCTATTCCTTTCAAGGGGAAGACCTTGTTTGGACCCGGCTTAACGGAAATTATTTCTGATATCACAGGAGTTAAGGGTCATCTTCTCCCTCAGGATAAGAGAAACAAACACAAGGGATGACAGAGTAATTTTCGTTTCTTTCGAAATTTCAAAGGAAATTCTTCCTCTTCCTCCTCTAAGCAGGAACCATCTAAACCTGCATGAAAGCCAAACTCTTGGAATAAGGGAAAGCAATCCAAGAAGCCTGCTATTGAATCAAATTCAGCATGAAGGGCATGCCCCTGATCCAGGACTGGATCTGGTAGGGGGCAGACTTTCCTTCTTCGCTCAGGCCTGGGTTCGAGATGTTCAGGATCCCTGAGCAATAGAAATAGTGTCTCAGGGATACCGGTTGGAGTTCAAAACTTTTCCTCCCAGAGGCAGATTTCTTCTTTCAAGATTATCTGCAGACCAGACAAAAAGAGAGGCATTCTAACGCTGTGTAAGAGACCTTTCCAACCTGGGAGTGATTGTTCCTGTTCCAGTACAAGAACAGGGCCTGGGATTTTATTCCAATCTGTTCGTGGTCCCCTAAAAAGAGGGAACTTTCAGGCCAATTTTAGATCTCAAGAGACTAAACAAATTCCTAAGAGTGCCGTCCTTCAAGATGGAAACTATCCGTTCCATTCTTCCTTTGATCCAAGAGGGTTAATTCATGACAACAGTGGATTTAAAGGACGCGTACCTGCATGTTCCCATTCACAGGGATCCTCACAAGTTCCTAAGGTTTGCCTTTTTGGACAAACACTTTCAGTTTGTGGCTTTTCCTTTCGGTCTTGCCACAGCTCCCAGAATTTTCACAAAGGTTCTGGGATCGTTGTTGGCGGTGCTTTGGTTACGAGGCATTGCAGTGGCGCCCTATCTGGACGACATTCTAGTCCAGGCGCCATCTTTACAACAAGCAAGTTCCCACACGTACATGGTGTTATCCTTCCTACGTTCTCACGGGTGGAAGGAAAATTTGGGAAAGAGTTCCTTAGTACCAAACACAAGGGTAACATTCTTGGGAACTGTAATAGATTCCTTATCAATGAAGATTTTTCTGACAGAAGTCAGGAAATCAAAGATTATCGATACTTGTCGAGTCCTTCAGTCTACTCCTCGGCCATCAGTGGCTCAGTGCATAGAGGTAATCGGGCTGATGGTGGCAGCAATGGACATCATCCCGTTTGCTCGGTTCCATCTAAGACCTTTGCAGTTAAGCATGCTTAGGTAATGGAACGGAGATTAAACCAATTTGTCTCCTCGAATACTACTGGAGCTAGAGACAAGGGATTCTCTTCAGTGGTGGTTGTCTCTGGATCATCTCTCCCAAGGAACCTGCTTTCGCAGACCATCCTGGGTGATCGTGACAACAGAAGCCAGCCTTCTGGGATGGGGAACAGATTGGGGTTCCCTAAATGCTCAGGAAGTCTGGACTCAGAGTCTGTTCTTCCTATAAACATTTTGGAGCTGAGAGCGTTCTTCAATGCTCTTTTGGCCTGGCCTCAACTAGCCTCGGCCCAGTTTAACAGGTTTTAGTCGGACAACATAACTTCCGTGGCTTACATCAATCATCAGGGAGGAACAAGGAGTTCCTTAGCAATCACAGAGGTAACCAGGATAATTCAGTGGGCGGAGGCCCATTCTTGTTGCCTGTCGGCGATCCACATCCCAGAGGTGGACAACTGGGAGGCGGACTTCTTGAGCAGGCAGACCTTTCATCCAGGGGAGTGGGAACTCCATCCGGAAGTGTTCTCCAGACTGATTCTCAAGTGGGGTCAGCCGGAATTAGATTTTATGGCATCTCGACAGAATGCCAAGCTCCCGAGATACTGGTCGAGGTCCAGGGACCCCCAAGCGGAGCTAATAGATGCTCTATCGGTGCCTTGGACCTTCAGTCTAGCATACCTTTTTCCCCCGTTTGCGCTTCTTCCTCGAGTCATTGTTCAAATCAAGCAGGAGATGGCGTCGGTGATCCTCATTGCACCGGCTTGGCCTCGCAGGATTTTGTATTCAGATCTGGTGGACATGTCATCTCTGCCACCTTGGAGACTTCCGTTGAGGAAGGACCTGATAATCCAAGGGCCCTTCCTTCACCCAAATCTAGTTTCTCTGAAGCTGACTTTTTTATGACTCGGTCATAGAGACTATGATTCAGGCTCGTAAGCTTGTAACTAGGAAGATTTATCATAAGATATGGCGTAAATATCTCTATTGGTGTGAATCCAAGGGTTACTCATGGAGTAGAGTTAGGATTCCTAGAATTTTGTCTTTTCTCCAAGAAGGTTTGGAGAAGGGTTTATCGACGGGTTCTCTGAAGGGTCAAATCTCTGCTTTATCTATTTTGTTGCACAAACGTCTGGCAAATGTCCCAGATGTTCAATTGTTTTGTCAGGCCTTGGTCAGGATCAGGCCTGTGTTCAAACCAGTTACTCCTCCATGGAGTCTTAATTTAGTTCTTAAAGTTCTTCAAAGGGCTCCGTTTGAGCCTATGCATTCCTTAGATATTAAGTTGTTATCTTGGAAAGTTTTATTTCTGGTCGCTATTTCTTCCGCTCGAAAAGTGTCAGAGCTCTCGGCATTGCAGTATGAGTCTCCTTACCTTATTTTCCATTCAGATAAGGTAGTTTTACGTACTAAAATAGGATTTCTTCCTAAGGTTGTTTCTGATCGGAACATTAATCAGGAGATTATTGTTCCGTCCTTGTGTCCTAATCCTCCTTCTCAGAAGGAACGTCTCCTACACAATTTGGACGTGGTCCGTGCTTTGAAGTTTTATCTGTAGGCAACTAAGGACTTTCGTCAGTCTTCTTCTTTGTTTGTCGTTTTTTCAGGAAAACGTAAGGGACAGAAAGCTACGGCTACTTCTCTTTCTTTTTGGCTGAAGAGTATCATACGGTTTGCATATGAGACTGCTGGACAGCAGCCGCCAGAGAATTACGGCTCATTCCACGAGGGCTGTTGCTTCCTCATGGGCGTTCAAAAATTAGGCTTCTGTGGAACAGATTTGCAAGGCTGTAACTTGGTCCTCTCTTCACACTTTTTCAAAGTTCTACAAATTTGACACTTTTGCCTTGGCTGAGGCCGCTTTTGGGAGAAAGATTCTTCAAGCAGTGGTGCCTTCCGTTTAGGTTCCCTGTCTTGTCCCTCCCGTATCATCTGTGTACTCTAGCTTGGGTATTGATTCCCATTAGTAATTAGATGATCAGTGGACTCATTAAGGCCTAGTTATCAACGTGTCAACTTTCCTGCCTTCGCCGGCCCAATACGCCCGCCTAAGCTCGCCTACCATCGCCGCCGCGGACCTGAAAAATTTCGCCTAAGTTATCAATAAATCTGTCAAAAAGCCGGGCACCAAGTACGGGGCGATGAGCAGCGGACTGTGAGAGTTATCACTCATCCGATCTTGCTGCTCTTCGGCTTTTTTACAGCTTTATTGCTAGCCTGTCACTAAGCACCCACACTAACTACACTGTTCTACCCCCTATACCGGAGCCCCCCGCAACTCAATAAAGTTAGTAACCCCTAAACCGCCGCTCCTAGACCCTGCCGCAACTCTTTTATAAATGTATTAACCCCTAAACCGCCGCTCCCGGACACCGCCACAACCTACATTATACCTAGTAACCCCTATCCTGCCCCCCCTGTACCGCCGCCCTCTATAATAAAGTTATTAACCCCTATCCTGCTGATCCCGCACCTCGCCGCAACTAAATAAATAGTTTAACCCCTAAACCGCCGCTCCCAGACCCCGCCGCAACCTATATTAAACTTATTAACCCCTAATCTTCCCCCCCTACACCGTCGCCACCTATAATACATTTATTAACCCCTATCCTGCCCCCCACTACACCGCCGCCACTGTAATAAATTTATTAACCCCTAAACCTAAGTCTAACACTAACGCTAAACCCCCCCTAACTTAAATATTAATTAAATAAATCTAAATAATATTTCTCTTATTAACTAAGTTAATCCTATTTAAAACTAAATACTTACCTTTAAAATAAACCCTAAGATAGCTACAATATAAATAATAATTATATTGTAGCTATCTTAGGATTTATTTTTATTTTACAGGTAACTTTCAATTTATTTTAACTAGGTACAATAGCTATTAAATAGTTATTAACTATTTAATAGCTACCTAGCTATAATAAAGAGAAATTTACCTGTAAAATAAAAACTAACCTAAGTTACAATTACACCTAACACTACACTATACTTTAATAAATGATTCCTATTTAAAACTAAATACTTACCCGTAAAATAAACCCTAAGATAGCTACAATGTAATTAATAATTACATTGTAGCTATTTTAGGATTTATATTTTATTTTACAGGTAACTTTGTATTTATTTTAGCTAGTTAGAATAGTTATTAAATAGTTATTAACTATTTAATAACTACCTAGCTAAAAGAAATACAAAATTACCTGTAAAATAAATCTTAACCTAAGTTACAATTAAACCTAACACTACACTATCATTACATTAATTAAATAAATGAACTACAAATAACTACAATTAAATACAATTACATAAACTAACTAAAGTACAAAAAATAAAAAGTTACAAACATTTAAAAAATATTACAACAATTTTAAGCTAATTACACCTAATCTAAGCCCCCTAATAAAATAACAAAGCCCCCCAAAATAAAAAAAATCCCTACCCTATTCTACATTAAAAAAGTTCAAAGCTCTTTTACCTTACCAGCCCTTAAAAGGGTCTTTTGCGGGGCATGCCCCAAAGAAAACTGCTCTTTTGCCTGTAAAAGAAAAATACACCCCCCCCCAACATTAAAACCCACCACCCACATACCCCTAATCTGACCCAAACCCCCCTTAAATAAACCTAACACTACCCCCTGAAGATCATCCTACCTTGAGTTGTCTTCAGCCAGCCGACCCACCGATGGAACCGAAGAGGAGATCCGGAGCGGCAGAAGTGATCCTCCAAGGGGCGCTGAAGAAGTCTTCCATCCGATGAAGTCATCTTTCAAGCGGCGCTGAAGAAGTCTTCCATCCGGGCAATGTCATCTTCCAATCTTCTTTCTTCAGGATCCATCTTCATCCCGCCAACGCGGAACATCCTTCTTTCCCGACGGACTACCAACGAATGAAGGCTCCTTTAAGGGACGTCATCCAAGATGGCGTCCCTTCAATTCCGATTGGCTGATAGGATTCTATCAGCCAATCGGAATTAAGGTAGGAAAAATCTGATTGGCTGATTGAATCAGCCAATCAGATTGAAGTTCAATCTGATTGGCTGATTCAATCAGATTTTTCCTACCTTAATTCCGATTGGCTGATAGAATCCTATCAGCCAATCGGAATTGAAGGGACGCCATCTTGGATGACAACCCTTAAAGGAGCCTTCATTCGTTGGTAGTCCGTCGGGAAAGAAGGATGTTCCGCGTCGGCGGGATGAAGATGGATCCTGAAAAAAGAAGATTGAAGACCCCGCTTGGAAGATGACATCGCCCAGATGGAAGACTTCTTCAGCGCCGCTTGGAAGATGACATCGCCCGGATGGAAGACTTCTTCAGCGCCGCCTGGATGATGACTTCATCGGATGGAAGACTTCTTCAGCGCCCCTTGGAGGATCACTTCTGCCGCTCCGGATCTCCTCTTCGGTTCCATCGGTGGGTCGGCTGGCTGAAGACAACTCAAGGTAGGATGATCTTCAGGGGGGTAGTGTTAGGTTTATTTAAGGGGGGTTTGGGTTAGATTAGGGGTATGTGGGTGGTGGGTTTTAATGTGGGGGGGGGGGTTGTATTTTTCTTTTACAGGCAAAAGAGCAGTTTTCTTTGGGGCATGCCCCGCAAAAGGCCCTTTTAAGGGCTGGTAAGGTAAAAGAGCTTTGAACTTTTTTAATGTAGAATAGGGTAGGGAATTTTTTTATTTTGGGGGGCTTTGTTATTTTATTAGGGGGCTTAGATTAGGTGTAATTAGCTTAAAATTGTTGTAATCTTTTTTAAATGTTTGTAACTTATTTTTTTTATTTTTTGTACTTTAGTTAGTTTATGTAATTGTATTTAATTGTAGTTATTTGTAGTTAATTTATTTAATGATAGTGTAGTGTTAGGTTTAATTGTAACTTAGGTTAGGATTTATTTTACAGGTAATTTTGTATTTCTTTTAGCTAGGTAGTTATTAAATAGTTAATAACTATTTAATAACTATTCTAACCAGCTAAAATAAATACAAAGTTACCTGTAAAATAAATATAAATCCTAAAATAGCTACAATGTAATTATTAATTACATTGTAGCTATCTTAGGGTTTATTTTACAGGTAAGTATTTAGTTTTAAATAGGATTAATTTATTTAATGATAGTGTAGTGTTAGGTATAATTGTAACTTAGGTTAGGATTTATTTTACAGGTAAATTTCAGTTTATTTTAGCTAGGGAAGCTATTAAATAGTTAATAACTATTTAATAGCTATTGTACCTAGTTAAAATAAATTGAAATTTGCCTGTAAAATAAAAATAAATCCTAAGATAGCTACAATATAATTATTATTTATATTGTAGCTGTCTTAGGGTTTATTTTAAAGGTAAGTATTTAGTTTTAAATAGGATTAATTTAGTTAATAATAGAAATATTATTTAGATTTATTTAATTAATATTTAAGTTAGGGGGGTGTTAGGGTTAGACTTAGGTTTAGGGGTTAAAAATTTTATTACAGTGGCGGCGGTGTAGGGGGGGCAGGATAGGGGTTAATAAATGTATTATAGGTGTAGGGGGCAGATTAGGAATGTATTATAGGTGTAGGGAGCGGCGGTTTAGGGATTAAACTATTTAGTTGCGGCGAGGTCCGGGATCGGCAGGATAGGGGTTAATAACTTTATTATAGAGGGCGGCGGTATAGGGGGGGCAGGATAGGGGTCAATAGGTATCATGTAGGTGGCGACGGGGTCAGGGAGCGGCGGTTTAGGGGTTAATATGTATAGAGTAGCTTGCGGTGGGCTCCGGGAGCGGCGGTTTAGGGGGTAATAACTTTATTTAGTTGCGGCGGTGTAGGGGGGGACAGATTAGGGGTGTTTAGACTCTGGGTACATGTTAGGGTGTTAGGTGTAGACAGCTCCCATAGAAATCAATGGGATGTCTGGCAGCAGCGAACTTGTACTTTCGCTATGGTCAGACTCCCATTGATTCCTATGGGATCCGCCGCCTCCAGGGCGGCGGATTGAAAACCAGGTACGCTGGGCCGGAAAAGTGCCGAGCGTACCTGCTAGTTTTTTGATAACTAGCAAAAGTAGTCAGATAGTGCTGCACTTGTGTGCAGAACATCTGGAGTGACGTAAGAATTGATCTGTGTCGGACTGAGTCCGGCGGATCGAAGCTTACGTCACAAAATTCTACTTTTGCCGGTCTCTAGCCTTTGATAACTAAGGCGAATCAGCCTCGCCACAAATACGCTGCGGAATTCCAGCGTATTTGAGGTTGACCGCTTGATAACTACCCCCCATTGTGTCTTAAAAAAGAAAAGAAAATTTATGCTTACCTGATAAATTTATTTCTTTTTTTACACGATGAGTCCACGGCCCGCCCTGTGTTTTTAGACAGGTTGTGGGTTTTTGTAAACTTCAGACACCTCTGCACCTTGACTTTTCCTTTCTCTTCCTAACTTCGGTCGAATGACTGGAGTGGGAGGGAAGGGAGGAGCTATTTAACAGCTCTGCTGTGGTGCTCTTTGTCTCCTCCTCTGACCAGGAGGTGAATATCCCATTAGTAATTAGATGATCCGTGGACTCATCGTGTAAAAAAAAGAAATAAATTTATCAGGTAATCATAAATTTTTCTTTTTTTATTTCAGGTGAAAATAATGCTAAGATTTCATGTAAAATGGAACAAACAGAAGATCAATGGCTAAGAAATATGTGCCAATATAGGTACAGCAGCAGAGCAGGAAATATGTGCCAATATAGGTACAGGTCAGTGTATGTGCGGGTGATAATGTAGGCACAGTTGAGTGTACGTGTGTGATGTGTCTCAGGGATGCAGTGCACAAGTGAGTGTACATGTGACATGTTTGAGGGACATGATTCTCCGCTAACTCACTTTACTACATGACACAGGTTGTATTTACTGTTGTGTGTCATTACATGGAATGTTTCTTCCAAATGTGACTGCTAGTGATGTAAGCGCAGGCGTTTTTAACTTAAATTAGTTTTCACATTTTGTTTTAAACAAATTTTTAAAAGTAGATCATGTATATTTAATTATTCTCATTACTGATGTTTTTTGTTTTCAGGTGAAAACAATGCTAAGATTTTATGTAACACAAAACAAACAGAAGATCAGTGGCGAAGTAATATGTTAGAAGCAGCAAAGCAGGAAATATGTGACGATATAACTACAGGTAGGTGTACGTTTGTGACATGTATGCAAGTTACATATCTGGGAGACTCAGGGCACAGGTGAGTGTACTTATCTGACATGTCTGTGGGAAGTAGTGCACAGGTGAGTGTACTTGTGTGACATGTGTGAGGGACACAGGGCAAAGGTGAGTGTACTTATGTGACATGTCTGTGGGAAGTAGGGCACAGGTGAGTGTACTTATGTGTCATGTGTCATATCTGTGGGATGCAGAGCACAGGTAAGTGTATGTGTGTAACTTCTGTTGGAAGAAGGGCACGGGCGAGTGTACTTATGTGACATGTCTGTGGGATGCAGAGCACAGGTAAGTGTATGTGTGTAACTTCTGTTGGAAGAAGGGCACGGGTGAGTGTACTTATGTGACATGTCTGTGGGATGCAGAGCACAGGTAAGTGTATGTGTGTGACATGTCTGTGGGAAGAAAGGCACATTTGAGTGTACTTATCTGACATGTCTGTGGGAAGTAGGGCATAGGTGAGTGTCTGTGGGAAGATGGGTACAGGTGAGTGTACTTATGTGACATGTCTGTGGGAAGAAGGGCACAGGTGGGTGTACTTATGTGACATGTCTGTCAGACACAGGGCACAGATGTGTGTATGTGTGTGACATGTCTGAGGGATGCAGGGTGCAGGTGAGTGTACGTATGTGATATGTCTGAGGGACGCAGGGCACAGGTGAGGGTATGTGTGTGACGTGTCTGTGGGAGAAGGGTACAGGTGAGTTTACTTATGTGACATGTCTGTGGGAAGTAGGGCACAGGTGAGTGTACTTATGTGACATGTCTGTGGGAAGTAGGGTTCAGGTGAGTGTACTTATGTGACATGTCTGTCAGACACAGGGCACAGGTGTGTGTATGTGTGTGACATGTCTGAGGGATGCAGGGTGCAGGTGAGTGTACGTATGTGACATGTCTGTGGGATGCAGAGCATAGGTAAGAGTATGTGTGTGACATGTCTGTGGGAAGAAAGGCACAGGTGAGTGTACTTATCTGACATGTCTGTGGGAAGTGGAGCATAGGTGAGTGTATGTGTGTGACATGTCTGTGGGAAGAAGGGTACAGGTGAGTGTACTTATGTGACATGTCTGTGGGAAGTAGGGTTCAGGTGAGTGTACTTATGTGACATGTCTGTCAGAGACAGGGCACAGGTGAGTGTATGTGTGTAACGTGTCTGAGAGACGCATGGCACTGGTGGCACAGGTGAGTGTTCATGTGTGACATGTCTGTGGGAAGCAGGGCACAGATGAGTGTAGTTATGTGACATGCAGGTGAGTGTACATGTGTGACATGTCTGAGGGAATCAGGACACAGTGAGTGTACATGTGTGACATGTCTGAGGGAATCAGGACACAGTGAGTGTACATGTGTGACATGTCTGAGGGAATCAGGACACAGTTTGTGTGTGATGTGTCTGAGGGGACCAGGGCACAGGTGAGTGTATGTTTGTGATGTATCACATTATTAAAGCCCCTACCCCCCCCCCCCCCCCATGTGCAGTTATAGGTGCTGCACCCGTAATTTAACTGCTATTACAAGTTGTAAGTAAATGAGATTGCGCTTTTGTTAATACCGCTACTGAAAAACTGGTGTTAACCATAGTGTGAATCTAAAAAGTGGCATTAAACACATAAAAATTAACTTAAACTGTCTAAAAAAAAAAAAAAATCAAAAATTTTATTGCACAAATAAGTTATAAGGGTTCAAAATTATGACAGGTCAGATGTTTGAAAATAAACGGACTGAAAGTGTTTTAACAAAGGGATCTATTGGGACACATTTATCTATATTTGTATCTCTTAAAAAAAAAATATATATATATATATATATATATTTATATAAAACACAGGAATGGACCACACTCAGACTGGACTGGGTACACATCCTAAGCCACAGCAAACTCCACAGCCCTGAACACTGACAGACAGCTGCAAAGTTCCCAGCAACCCAGGCAGTTAACCCCTAAACAGCCTGGGTGACAGGCCCGCAGGGAAGCATTACAAACATTATCAACACAACACACAGAAAACCTGGCACTGTGTGCTGTCTTGATTCATTAAACACATAAATATATGTATACAATCGTGTGTATATATATATATATATATATATATATATATATATATATATATATATATATATATATATATATATATTGAGTTGTTTTTGCGATTAGGGTTATGTGAGCTGTAGCTGGGAGGCTGTCGGGATGAAAAAGAGGCTCTATTCAAGTGTAGGGGGAGAAACTGAAGTGCGATTGTTTATATAGCTGATTTTTCTATCATGTCACTGATACATTCTGTCACTCAGGCAATATATGTTAAGATGGTTAAATAAGCTATAGTGAGATTTTAATAAGAAATAGAAAACCCTGTAATAAAGTACCTTATTTCCCCTAATTCGCTTTACTACATGGCATAGGTTGTATTTACTGCTGTACTAATGTAATTACATGGAATGTTTCTTCCAGATGTGACTGCTAGTGTTGAAAATTCAGGCATATTTAAAGGGACATAATACTCATATGCTAAATCACTTGAAAC
>NC_069502.1:843209924-843232424 GCF_027579735.1 Bombina bombina | reverse complement strand
GCCTAAGGCTAAGGTATAATTCAGGTATCCGCACTCTATGCAGTATGAATAAGTAAAATCAATTTATTACAATTTTATCATAAAATAAAAACAACAGGAATATAGTAAGTTAAAACCATATATTATAAAAGGATCCTACTAAATTTGGATCTCAAGATAAGATGAGGAGGGGCCTAGCCTGTGGCAAGAGTGGAGAATATCTTAAACACCCAATCTAAAAGGTGCCACAGGGACCTCTATTCTAAAGAGGAAGATGTGGGGTGTCGCCACATTAGTGGGTTTTTATTTTATGATAAAATTGTAATAAATTGATTTTACTTATTCATACTGCATAGAGTGCTGATACCTGAATTATACCTTAGCCTTAGGCGCTCCTATTTATCCTTTAAATGAACCTTATTTTTAGGAAGCCCATTCCATTTTTTCCACATCCCATGCACCCATGTCCTATTTAAGACATTTCTGAACCCGGCCAATGTAATTTACCCCAATCAAACCATATATTTTTGAAAAGTAGACATCCTAGGGTATTTCAAATGCAGGTATTTTAACACTTTCCATGCACTAATTCAACCACTAGTCAATGTCAAACTATTGGGCATTCATTTTTTTGTGTTATTGTTCACATACATTGTACTTTAGACATGGATTCACAGCTCCTGTTATGTGTTACTACCAAAGAAGACGCCAATATGTGGTCACCAACATCTCCTGAGTTCAGTGATACCACCTATGCATAGGTTTGGTGGCTTGTTTGGGGGGTGCAATGCCACATGTCTGACATGCGTTTGTGATTTTTTTTCACATTTAACATATTTTCTTTGCCTATCGTCTTTTTGGGGGGTCTTTTAACATACCCCAATTTATTTGTTTTCCATGAATGTGCATATATTTGAAAAGTTGACACCCCAAGGTATTGTATATGGTGTGCTTTGATGCCTTTGAAGCAACCGTTTTAGCCCAAAAAATTGGAGAAAGTGTATGGTGGTTATTTTTCAATTTTAATTTTTACAGACACATTGCTTTTTGACTATGATGTAGGAGAGACTGTTGTAAGTTATTGCAAAAGAATACTTCAGGTTGTTTTCTGCAAGGCACCCTGAGTACACCTATGCCCCCCATGCATAGGTTTGCCAGGATTTTGGGAAGGTTATGTTACAATTTTATGACTTGTGATTTTAGTTATTAAAAATGAGAGTATTTCTTCTGATAGGCCTATTTTTAGTTTGGGGCCTATCGCATACCCCACTTTTATTTATTGCCATGAAAGTGTATATTTTTGAAATGTTGACACCCCAAGGTATTGTATATGGTGTGCTTTGATGCCTTTGAAGCAACCGTTTTAGCCCAAAAAATTGGAGAAAGTGTATGGTGGTAATTTTTCAATTTTCATTTTTACAGACACATTGCTTTTTGACTATGATTTAGGAGAGACTGTTGTAAGTTATTACAAAAACATACTTCAGGTTGTTTTTTGCAAGGCACCCTGAGAACACCTATGTCCCCCATGCATAGGTTTGACAGGGGTTTTGGTTAAAAAAAAAAAAACAGGCCCAATTTCTCCAACATTGGTGTGTCCGGTCCACGGCGTCATCCTTACTTGTGGGATATCTCTTCCCCAACAGGAAATGGCAAAGAGTCCCAGCAAAGCTGGCCATATAGTCCCTCCTAGGCTCCGCCAACGCCAGTCATTCTCTTTGCCGTTGCACAGGCAACATCTCCACGGAGATGGTTAAGAGTTTTTTGGTGTTTAAATGTAGTTTTTATTCTTCTATCAAGTGTTTGTTATTTTAAAATAGTGCTGGTATGTACTATTTACTCTGAAACAGAAAAGGATGAAGATTTCTGTTTGTGAGAGGAAGATGATTTTAGCAGACAGTAACTAAAATCGATTGCTGTTTCCACATAGGGCTGTTGAGATGAAGTAACTTCAGTTGGGGGAAGCAGTTAGCAGACTTTTCTGCTTAAGGTATGACTAGCCATATTTCTAACAAGACCATGTAATGCTGGAAGGCTGTCATTTCCCCTCATGGGGACCGGTAAGCCATTTTCTTAGTCAAACAAACAGAATAAAGGGCTTAATATGGGCTAAAAAACTGGTAGACATTTTTATGGGCTAAATCGATTGCTTTATTTGGGCATTTTATTCATATTTATGCTGACAATTTGCATTTATAAACTTGGGGAACGTTTATTAAACGTCAGGCACTATGTTAGACACCTTTTCCAGTCAGGGGGCCTTCCTAGTTGTAGACTGAGCCTCATTTTCGCGCCATTACTGTGCAGTTGTTTTTTGAGAGCAGGGCATGCAGATGCATGTGTGAGGATCTGAAATTTGCTGGAAAAGCTTTTAGAAGGCATCAATTGGTATCGTATTCCCCTCTGGGCTTGGTTGGGTCTCAGCAAAGGCTATAGCTGGGACTGTATAGGGGTTAAATTTGTAAACGGCTCCGGTTCCGTTATTTTAAGGGTTAAAGCTCTGAAATTTGGTGTGCAATACTAATAATGCTTTAAGACACTGTGGTGAAATTTTGGTAATTTTTGAACAATTCCTTCATACTTTTTCACATATTCAGTAATAAAGTGTTTTCTGTTTAAAATTTAAAGAGACAGTAACGGTTTTGTTTTAAAACGTTTTTTGTGCTTTGTTGACAAGTTTAAGCCTGTTTAACATGTCTGTACCTTCAGATAAGCTATGTTCTATATGTATGAAAGCCAATGTGTCTCCCCATTTAAATTTATGTGATAATTGTGCCATAGCGTCCAAACAAAGTAAGGACAGTACTGCCACAGATAATGAAATTGCCCAAGATGATTCCTCAGATGAGGAGAGTAAACATGATACTACATCATCTCCTACTGTGTCTACACCAGTTTTGCCCACGCAGGAGGCCCCTAGTACATCTAGTGCGCCAATGCTTATTACCATGCAACAATTAACGGCTGTAATGGATAACTCCATAGCAAATATTTTATCCAAAATGCCTACTTATCAGAGAAAGCGCGATTGCTCTGTTTTAAACACTGAAGAGCAGGAGGGCGCTGATGATAATTGTTCTGTCATACCCTCACACCAATCTGAAGGGGCCATGAGGGAGGTTTTGTCAGATGGAGAAATTTCAGATTCAGGAAAAATTTCTCAACAAGCTGAACCTGATGTTGTGACATTTAAATTTAAATTAGAACATCTCCGCGCACTGCTTAAGGAGGTGTTATCTACTCTGGATGATTGTGACAACTTGGTCATTCCAGAGAAATTATGCAAGATGGACAAGTTCCTAGAGGTTCCGGTGCACCCCGACGCTTTTCCTATACCCAAGCGGGTGGCGGACATAGTAAATAAGGAGTGGGAAAAGCCCGGTATACCTTTTGTTCCCCTCCCTATATTTAAGAAATTATTTCCTATGGTCGACCCCAGAAAGGACTTATGGCAGACAGTCCCTAAGGTCGAGGGGGCAGTTTCTACTCTAAACAAACGCACTACTATTCCTATCGAAGATAGTTGTGCTTTCAAAGATCCTATGGATAAAAAATTGGAAGGTTTGCTTAAAAAGATTTTTGTACAGCAAGGTTACCTTCTACAACCCATTTCGTGCATTGTTCCTGTCACTACAGCAGCGTGGTTCTGGTTCGAGGAACTAGAAAAGTCGCTCAGTAGAGAGACTCCATATAAGGAGGTTATGGACAGAGTTCACGCACTTAAATTGGCTAACTCTTTTATTTTAGATGCCGCTTTGCAATTAGCTAGATTAGCGGTGAAAAATTCAGGGTTTGCTATCGTGGCGCGCAGAGCGCTTTGGCTAAAGTCTTGGTCAGCGGATGTGTCATCCAAGACAAAATTGCTTAACATCCCTTTCAAAGGTAAAACTCTATTTGGACCAGAATTGAAAGAGATTATTTCAGACATCACTGGGGGAAAGGGCCACGCCCTTCCACAAGATAGGCCTTTCAAGGCTAAAAATAAGTCTAATTTTCGTTCCTTTTGCAATTTCAGGAACGGACCGGCCTCTAATTCTGCATCCTCTAAGCAAGAGGGTAATGACTCACAACCCAAACCAGCCTGGAAACCGATGCAAGGCTGGAACAAGGGTAAGCAGGCCAAGAAGCCTGCCGCTGCTAACAAAACAGCATGAAGGAGTAGCCCCCGATCCGGGACCGGATCTAGTGGGGGGCAGACTCTCTCTCTTTGCTCAGGCTTGGGCAAGAGATGTTCAGGATCCCTGGGCGCTAGAAATAGTTTCTCAAGGTTATATCCTGGAATTCAAGGAACTACCCCCAAGGGGAAGGTTCCACATGTCTCACTTATCCTCAAACCAAATAAAGAGACAGGCATTCTTACATTGTGTAGAAGACCTGTTAAAGATGGGAGTGATACACCCAGTTCCAATAAAGGAACAAGGAATGGGATTTTATTCCAATCTGTTCGTAGTTCCCAAAAAAGAGGGAACTTTCAGACCAATTTTGGATTTGAAGATCCTAAACAAATTTCTCAGGGTACCATCGTTCAAGATGGAAACTATTCGAACGATTCTACCCACTATCCAGGAAAGTCAATTTATGACTACCGTGGATCTAAAGGATGCGTACCTACATATTCCTATCCACAAAGAACATCATCAGTTCCTAAGGTTCGCTTTTCTGGACAAGCATTACCAGTTTGTGGCCCTCCCATTCAGGTTAGCCACTGCTCCAAGGATTTTCACAAAGGTGCTAGGGTCCCTTCTAGCGGTTCTAAGACCGAGGGGCATTGCAGTAGTACCTTACTTGGACGACATTCTAATACAAGCGTCGTCCCTGTCAAAAGCAAAGGCTCATACAGACATCGTTCTGGCCTTTCTCAGATCACACGAATGGAAGGTGAACATAGAAAAAAGTTCTCTGTCTCCGTCGACAAGAGTTCCCTTCGTGGGAACAATAATAGATTCCTTAGAAATGAGGATTTTTCTGACAGAGGTCAGAAAATCAAAACTTCTAAGCTCTTGTCAAGTTCTTCATTCTGTTCCTCGTCCTTCCATAGCGCAGTGCATGGAAGTAGTAGGGTTGATGGTTGCAGCAATGGACATAGTTCCTTTTGCACAAATTCATCTAAGACCATTACAACTGTGCATGCTCAAACAGTGGAATGGGGACTATACAGACTTGTCTCCAATGATTCAAGTAGATCAGAAGACCAGAGATTCACTCCGTTGGTGGCTGACCCTGGACCATCTGTCTCAGGGAATGAGCTTCCGCAGACCAGAGTGGGTCATTGTCACGACCGACGCCAGTCTAGTGGGCTGGGGCGCGGTCTGGGAATCCCTGAAAGCTCAGGGTCTATGGTCTCGGGAAGAGTCTCTTCTCCCGATAAACATTCTGGAACTGAGAGCGATATTCAATGCTCTCAGGGCTTGGCCTCAACTAGCAAAGGCCAGATTCATAAGGTTCCAATCAGACAACATGACGACCGTTGCGTATATCAATCATCAGGGGGGAACAAGGAGTTCCCTGGCGATGAAAGAAGTGACCAAAATAATTCAATGGGCGGAGGATCACTCCTGCCACCTGTCTGCGATCCACATCCCAGGTGTGGAAAACTGGGAGGCGGATTTTCTGAGTCGTCTGACATTCCATCCGGGGGAGTGGGAACTCCACCCGGAGATCTTTGCCCAAATAACCCAATTATGGGGCATTCCAGACATGGATCTGATGGCGTCTCGTCAGAACTTCAAGGTTCCTTGCTACGGGTCCAGATCCAGGGATCCCAAGGCGACTCTAGTAGATGCACTAGTAGCACCTTGGACCTTCAACCTAGCTTATGTATTTCCACCATTTCCTCTCATTCCCAGGCTGGTAGCCAGGATCAATCAGGAGAGGGCCTCGGTGATCTTGATAGCTCCTGCGTGGCCACGCAGGACTTGGTATGCAGACCTGGTGAATATGTCATCGGTTCCACCATGGAAGCTACCTTTGAGACAGGACCTTCTTGTTCAGGGTCCATTCGAACATCCAAATCTGGTCTCCCTCCAGCTGACGGCTTGGAGATTGAACGCTTGATTCTATCGAAGCGTGGGTTTTCAGATTCTGTGATAGATACTCTGGTTCAGGCCAGAAAACCGGTAACTAGAAAGATTTACCATAAAATATGGAAAAGATATATCTGTTGGTGTGAATCCAAAGGATTCCCATGGAATAAGATAAAAATTCCTAAGATTCTCTCCTTTCTACAAGAAGGTTTGGAGAAAGGATTATCTGCAAGTTCTCTAAAGGGACAGATCTCTGCTTTATCTGTCTTACTACACAAAAGACTGGCAGCTGTGCCAGATGTTCAAGCATTTGTTCAGGCTCTGGTTAGGATCAAGCCGGTTTACAGACCTTTGACTCCTCCCTGGAGTCTAAATCTAGTTCTTTCAGTTCTTCAAGGGGTTCCGTTTGAACCTTTACATTCCATAGATATTAAGTTACTATCTTGGAAAGTTTTGTTTTTGGTTGCAATTTCTTCTGCTAGAAGAGTTTCAGAGTTATCTGCTCTGCAGTGTTCTCCGCCCTATCTGGTGTTCCATGCAGATAAGGTGGTTTTGCGTACTAAGCCTGGTTTTCTACCTAAGGTTGTTTCTAACAAAAATATTAACCAGGAGATAGTTGTACCTTCTTTATGTCCGAATCCAGTTTCAAAGAAGGAACGTTTGTTACACAATTTGGACGTAGTCCGTGCTCTAAAATTCTATTTAGAGGCTACAAAAGATTTCAGACAAACATCTTCCTTGTTTGTTGTTTATTCTGGTAAAAGGAGAGGTCAAAAAGCGACTTCTACCTCTCTTTTCTTTTGGCTTAAAAGCATCATCCGATTGGCTTATGAGACTGCCGGACGGCAGCCTCCTGAAAGAATCACAGCTCACTCCACTAGGGCTGTGGCTTCCACATGGGCCTTCAAGAACGAGGCTTCTGTTGACCAGATATGTAAGGCAGCGACTTGGTCTTCACTGCACACTTTTGCCAAATTTTACAAATTTGATACTTTTGCTTCTTCGGGGGCTATTTTTGGGAGAAAGGTTTTGCAAGCTTTGGTGCCTTCCGTTTAGGTAACCTGATTTGCTCCCTCCCTTCATCCGTGTCCTAAAGCTTTGGTATTGGTTCCCACAAGTAAGGATGACGCCGTGGACCGGACACACCAATGTTGGAGAAAACAGAATTTATGCTTACCTGATAAATTACTTTCTCCAACGGTGTGTCCGGTCCACGGCCCTCCCTGGTTTTTTAATCAGGTCTGATGAATTATTTTCTCTAACTACAGTCACCACGGTACCATATGGTTTCTCCTATATATATTTCCTCCTGTCCGTCGGTCGAATGACTGGGGTGGGCGGAGCCTAGGAGGGACTATATGGCCAGCTTTGCTGGGACTCTTTGCCATTTCCTGTTGGGGAAGAGATATCCCACAAGTAAGGATGACGCCGTGGACCGGACACACCGTTGGAGAAAGTAATTTATCAGGTAAGCATAAATTCTGTTTTTAGAAAAAAATAGAGTAGTGAAATGTAAAAATCTGGCACAGTAAAAGTAAAAAAATAAAAATAAATATCTAACAGTAAACATAACCAAAAAAAAATAAATATATATATAACAGCAAATGTATTTTTATTTTTTTTAAATTGACCATTGTATGGTACCGCTTGAAGCAGTCCCCAATGCAGAGTGCAGGCTGTCCAGGGCAATCAGGACAGTGATATATGGTGTCCCTTCTCTTCCCCCTCTTGGTAAAGACTCTGCATTTTTTTTGTGGTTTCTGCTTTGCGGCAGTAGGGGGGATTTTAAAAATAAAATGGGTAGCCCCAACTCTGCTCTCTCCCATCACCGCCTGGGGAGCAGGTGCATCATGGTACAAAATCCCCGTAATAATCTGGAGCTGAAACTGTAAAAAAGTTTTTTTAACTCTGGGGTTTGCTTTTTTGAACAACAAAAAAGCGTTGTGGGTTGCAATCTGCATTAGGTAAATTGCAACCTTTTTGTACCAGGAACTTGTCTTCCGCATAATTAGGTAGGGCTGCAGCAGCTGATCAGCCAGATCAACCCCACCCATATGCCAGTTGATGCACACTGGCTTCCTTATGATCTCAGCTCTGCCACGTACAGAAACCGTCACCGTCCTCTCTGTGTGGATGGTGGTAAGAAGGTATACATCCTTCTTGTCTCTGTACTTAAGTGCCAACAGCTCCTCTTGGCGCAGAGCTGAGGTCTCCCCCCTTCGTAGCCGGGTGCGTACAAGTTGTCCTGGGAAACCTGCGCGGTTCTTTTTAATTGTACCGCAAGCTACTGTATCAAAGCAATACAGTAGCTTGAACAAAAGGACACTTGTATAAAAATTGTCTAAGTACAAGTGATACCCTTTGTTCATTAGGGGTAATATCAGGTCCCAGACAATCTTGCCAGTGGTTCCCATATGTTCTGGGCAACCTGGAGGGTCAAGGTGGCTATCCTTTCCCTCATACACCCGGAAGGCCTGAGTATACCCAGTCTCGCTGTCACAGAGCTTATACACCTTTACCCCATATCTGGAGCGTTTGGAAGGAATACACTGCTTGAATCCCAGCCTTCCCTTATACTTCATTAGGGATTCATCAACGCATATATTCCTTCCAGGTGTATAAGCCTCTGCAAACCTGGCAGAAAAGTGGGTTATCAGGGGGCGGATTTTATACAGCCTGTCAAATTGGGGATGCTCCCTAGGGGGGCACAGGCTGTTGTCGCTGAAGTGCATGAAATGCAGAATCATTTCATACCTCTTCCTCGACATAGTCTGGGAGAAAATGGGGGTAGAGCAGATGGGGCTACTACTCCAGTAGGAGCGAATGGAGGGTTTCTTTATGATGCCCATCAGCATAGTCAATGCCCAGAATTTTTTGAATCCTGGCACATTGATGGGGGCCCATTGCTGCTTTGCCAAATATGTTCCAGGCTTTGCAGCACGGAACTGATGGGCATATTAATTAGTTTGGGCGACAATGTTCCCCAATATATCATCGCCCAGAAACACTTCCAGAAACTGCTGGGGGCTAAAACCTGCCACATCTATATTTATGCCAGCATTTGCTGTGAAGGGTGGGATATCTGGCCTCTGGAGATGAGGCGTTACCCACTCTTCAGCAGTAATGGCAGCAACACGCCTCCTTCTGGCAGGGGGGGTAGCAGGGGGGCTAGCAGCCACAGATACATCACTATCAGTTGAGACTGCATCTAGTGATGTATCTGAGCATATGACAGGGTCAAAAGTGGGGTCTGAGTCAGACATAGAGGCATCTGACTCTGATGCAAGGATGGCATACGCCTCCTCAGCACTATATCTTTTCTGTGACATTTTTGTATCTGTCACAGAAAAAAAATTACTAAAAAAAATTAAATTAATTAACTAAATTACCTAGCAAAAAAGTACAGCTATGCTACTGCCAGTGATTTATAGCGATCACTGGCAAGCTAGGGGTTAATGGCTCTGAAAATTAAATTATATTAACTAAATGGTTCTGAAAAGGGCCTTTGGGTTTTTAAAAAATTACAACAACAAAATTAACCCCTAAAAAAATGCACAGACAGCAAAAAAGTACAGCTATGCAACTGCCAGTGATTTATAGCGATCACTGGCAAGCTAGGGGTTAATGGCTCTGTAAATTAAATTAACTAAATGTTTCTGAAAAGAGCCTTTGAGTTTTTAAAAAATTACTACAACAAAATTAACCCCTAAAAAATGCACAGACCGCAAAAAAGTACAGCTATGCTACTGCCAGTGATTTATAGCGATCACTGGCAAGCTAGGGGTTAATGACTCTGGAAATTAAATTAGCTAAATGGCTCTGAAAAGAGCCTTTGGGTTTTTTTTTAAAAAAAAAATACAACAAAAAAATTAACCCCTAAAAAAATGCACAGACAGCAAAAAAGTGCAGCTATGCTACTGCCAATGATTTATAGTGATCACTGGCAAGCTAGGGGTTAATGGCTCTGAAAAGAGCCTTTGGTTCTATTTTTTTTTTTTTAATTTTCAAAGAGCTTTATTGAGATAACGAGGATTTACAGCAGATCTTAAAAATACATGGAATAAATCAGAAAAAGTTGCAAAAAGGCATTTCACATTGTTAGGACCATGCAATAATTATGAATTATGTAATACTCAAATTTCACTGTCTTATTGAAGGAATCTAAAAATAAGAAGATAAAACAAAGCAATGAGTATTAGTTATTGAACCTCGAGTTTGCCCCAACTTTTTAAATGGGCCACTTTTGGGCTCTGTGTGTATATAGACAATGTGGGGGTTATACATATGAAAAACAGACTAAACAATGATTTAAAAGAACAAAAAACAAACTAAACAAGGAGTTAAGAGAAAAAGAAGATAAGAAAAAACATACTGAGGTGATAGGAGTGGGGACCAAATATTGCAAACCAAGTAAATTAAGGACCCAGACCGAGCTAATAATTAATCTTATATATAATAAATAAAAAAATATTTGAGTATATCATCTCGCATCACTGCTGATCTTATCTCGAGGGAATGCCCTCTTTTCCTCCATTTTAATTAGTTATGGGTGTTGACGATTAAGAAGGGGTATATTATATCGTGAGGTTAGACTATAAGACATTTGTGGTGAACTACTGTTGACTAGTTGTTTAAATAATAACTTTTTATGCTTGAGCGGCACTAGTTCACCATCCCCTGCTCCGCGGCCCCGGCCGCAAGCCACAGAGAGGGGGCTGCATACTTCTCATTTTCACAATAAATCAATTATCCCCAGTAAATTGGCATGAGCAATACAAAAACTAAATAACATAGAGGGCAAACACAAGTGCTATATATACTATATATCATGCAACATAATAAAAACCGGTTAACATAACTTTGCATAGTTACTGCATTTTGCATCTTGAGGGTTTAATGTCCTCAGAGGTGAGTAAAGTCACTTTCACCCTCCAGTAATAGCCTGATCATACTGTCCCGCTTCTGAATTGTGCAGCCTTTTTCCTTGTGCAAGTCCGTCACACCGGGTCTCCCCGGGCCATGGTCGTATTGGGCTACCATCAAGCTGTAGCTCCGAGTGGAGCTCGAACTGTGTGGGGCATTGAAGCCCATCTAGGTCCCCGAGGCCTCCTCTGTAAACCTTTCGATCTCGGGAAGCCCCCTTTTTATGCCCCGCTGGAGTCAGACTTTAAGTCGGGAAAGAGGCCTGATGAGATCTCCTGGATCGTTTCTGCCGGAGCGGCACTGTGGCAACCGCGTGATGCGCTTTTGCTTGGGGAAGCCCCTTCATATGTCCGGCAACAATGTCGGGTGCGCCAGTGTGGTCAACCTCTTGCCCCACATCTGATAATGATCTCTCTGGCCTGTCGTTTGTAGGTTTAGGCAGAGTGGGCCTCTGCAGCGACTGTAATTCCTCTGATGCGTGCTCGATCCTTATGGCGCCATCTTGAGAGGTAATTTTCATATCCTCCTTAGGAGCTGTTATTAACTTGTCAGCGGTACACAGCTTTTTCATCAGAGCGTCAAATGGGGCTCTCTCCGCTAGATTCTCCATAAGCCTCTCAAGATTTGCAAAGTGAATGTCATACTTTATCAATTTCTTTGTATCATACATAATCACCATCTTTCAAGGATACTTAAATTCCGGCTATGTGTTAACTTGCCCCGTTGAGCAAAGATGTCTTGGTAGTTAGCTGGATACGAGAGGAGGATGATAGCACCACTTCAGACTTGATATTGTGCTCGGCTGAAATCCTATCTATGTTAGAGTGCGAAGAGTTCAGTAAGCCGGTCTCCCTGGCAGCACTGATAACCCGGCTCTTCCCGGGGGGAGGTGAATGCCTAGTATTAGGCCGCCGCCTTAGGCCTTATTCTCCAAACTGTAGCCCCAGCGTCATGCAGACAACAAGAAGATTAAATGCTTGGTCGCTAGTGACCACACTGTACAATCTGTAATTTATAAACTCATAACTTGCTGTTATATGACAATAATCGGCGGATTACTGAAATCTCTGCTCAGAGCTCCCAGAGTGTGCGTCCTGTTCAGAACGCTGCTTGGACACGCCCCCCTCTATATTTTTTAATAAATAAAAGAAATAAATCTCTCTCTCTGCTAAATACAGGTCTCTCTCTCTCTCCAACAAAATGGCAAGTGATCATAGTCAATATTTACAAATATTGACATGATCAGACAAATGGGTATTTTATTATTATTTTTATTTTTTTTGGGTGGGAGCCTCAGATTGGGTGACCCTAGCTTGCCCCTATGATGATGCAGGCTAGGGACACCCCCAGAGGCCCCATGATGCATTGGGCATCGCCATCTTGGATGCCTAGTGAAGGGGGGGGGGCTATTTGGGCTTTTTTTTTATTCATCCGTTTTTTTTTTTTTAATTTTTATTTCTTATTTTATAACTAACTAAGTGCCTCGACCCACCGAGGCACTTGGCACACAAGCAGAGCATCGGAAGCGTGTCCGATCGCTTCCGATGCTCTGAAACACTGCCGGGCTCCACGTGGAGCAAAACCGGAAGTGATCACTCGTGGGGGAGTGATCAATCTGGTCCCGGCACTCGGCAACAGTATTGCAGGATGCCTATACATCAAGGCATCCCTGCAATACTGTTAGAGCAGCTGGAAGCGATTTTGATCGCTTCCAGTGCTCTGTTTAACCGACGACGTATGCCATACGTCCTCGGTCGTTAAGTGCTTTTTTTTTTTTTTAGGACGTATGGCATACGTCGTCGGTCGTTAAGGGGTTAAATATCCCTTTTTATTATGATAGTGGTATTCTTTGGTTTAAGATGCTTTGCAATTATGTATCCCATAGTGTGGGATGATTTCTTTGTCTCCTTTTCACTGTGTACAAAATGAGCAACAAATCTAAAATAGGGATGAAGGAGTTAATGTTAAATTGATTTTAATTATGTATATGCCTTTAAATAAGGGTTGCTAGGGAGGCTCAGTTAAGCAGTGATCAAGTGCGGTGGACCTGCACGAAACATGTCTTTTTCACGCCTTCCTTGATCCTTCACCCATGTGTTTTTTGCCTGCTGGCAATATGTTTTTAAGCTGCACGCCTTAATAAATATATAATTTTTATTGCAAGCTGCTTCACGCACGTTTCATCGCTTTTGCAACTTTGTATCTACTACTTTCCTGGTGGTCAGGTGCCACGGCATGCAGGGTGCAGGTGAGTGCATGTATGTTATATGTCTAGGGATGCCGGGCACAGGTGAGTGTACGTGTATAATGTGTTTTACAGGATGTTAGATAAGTGTACGCGTGTGCGAGACACAGGGCACAGCTGAGTGTACGTTTGTGTGATGTGTCTGAGGGAAGCGGGACACAAGTTAGTGTACGTCTGTGCCATGTCTGAAGGGCACCGGTGAGTGTATGAGTGTGATGTGTTCCACTATTATTATTATCATTTATTTGTATAGCGCCGCCAAATTCCATAGCTCTGGGTACAATGATAGGGGTATACAATGACAAAGATTTGCGATAAAATACAAAACATAACAAAACTAAACAGATCTAGCACAGGAGGAAGAGGGCCCTGCTCCGGAGAGCTCATAGTCTATAGGTTTAGGGTGCGGAGACATAAGGTTGGGGTAGCTTGTTACATCGGTTGTATTTGCAGCATAGAGTCAGACAGTTCATGTATATGTATTAGTTTGGTTCGGATGGAGGAGAGATGGTAAGCCTCTCTGAATAGGTGGGTTTTCAAGGATCGTCTGAAGCTATACAAGGTTGGAGACAGTCTAATGGAGCGGGGTAGAGCGTTCCAGAGGACAGGAGCAGCACGTGCAAAGTCTTGGAGGCAGGAGTGGGATGTAGAGATAACAGGAGTGTAGAGACGTAGGTCAGAGGTTGATCGAAGAGGACGGGATGGGGAATATTTCACGATGAGAGAGGAAATATAGTTGGGAGTTAGACTGTTAAGTGCTTTGTAGGTTAGGGCTAATACTTTAAATTGTATTCTGGAGTGTATGGGGAGCCAGTGTATAGACTGGCAGAGCGGAGCAGCTGATGTAGATCGTCGACTTAGGTAGATGAGTCTAGCAGAATCATTCATAATTGATTGGAGGGAGGAGAGGCAGTGTTTTGGAAGGCCATTTAAGAGTAGATTGCAATAATCAATGCGTGGCAGGATGAGGGAATGAATAAGTATTTTTGTAGTTTTTTGAGTAAGGAAGGGACGAATTCTGGAAATGTTGCGTAGGTGTGAACGGCAGGATTTGGTAAGCGTTTGTATATGTGGGTTGAATGTGAGTTCTGAGTCTAGTGTGACCCCAAGGCAGCGGACCTGGGGTGAGGTGTTGAGAATAGAGTCTCCAACCATCAGAGAAATGTCAGGTGTCGGATGTCTCGAAGAGGGGGGGATAAGAAGCAGCTCAGTGTTGGACAGATTGAGTTGGAGGTAGTGTGAAGACATCCAAGAGAAAATTGCAGAGAGGCAGTCAGAAATCTGGTTGAGTAAAGAGGGAGAGATATCAGGAGAGGAAAGATAGATTTGGGTATCATCAGCATATAGGTGGTACTGGAATCCAAAAGAAGGCTATAAGTTTTCCAAGGCAGGACGTATAAAGAGAGAAAAGCAAGGGACCCAAGACAGAGCCTTGCTGTACACCAACTGAGAGAGGCATAGGATCACAAGATATGTTGTTAAAGGAAACTGAAAACGAGCGGTTTGAAAGATATGATGCAAACCAGGAGAGGGCTGTGTCTCGGATGCCAAATGAATGTAGTATTTTTAGGAGGAGAGGATGGTCAACTGTGTCAAAAGCTGCAGACAGGTCAAGAAGAATTAGTAAGGAGTAATGGCCTTTTGCTTTAGCTGATAACAGGTCATTTGTTACTTTAGCAAGAGCGGTTTCTGTTGAGTGTTTAGGGCGGAAATCAGATTGTAGTGGATCAAGTAAGGGGTTAGTTGTGAGAAATTGAGTTAGCCGATTATAGACTAGTCGTTCCAATAATTTTGATGCAGAGGGAAGTAAGGAGACCGGTCGATAGTTAGAAGGCGTAGAGGGGTCAACCAAGGGCTTTTTTAGGATTGGTATGATTGACGCATGCTTGAATGTGTCAGGAAATGTGCCAGCAGTGAGAGATTGGTTAAAGAGATGAGTTAGGGTAGGGGTTAGTGAAGCAGAGAGAGAGGGAATAAGTCGTGAAGGAATAGAGTCAAGTGGGCAGGTTGTGAGATGAGCCAAGGATAGGAGTGCAGAGACTTCTTCCTCTGTTACAGGAGGGAAATAGCATAGATTTTTGTTAATAGAAGGGGTGGGTAGGATCGCTGGGTTTGCAGGGTGCGAGGTGCAGATCTCTTTTCTAATGGTGTCAATTTTATTTTTGAAGTGATCAGCAATAATTTGAGCAGTGAGGTTGGTAGTGGGCGGGGGGGCAGGCGGACGTAGAAGGGAGTTAAAGGTTGAGAACAGTTTTCTGGGGTTGGATGTGTGAGATGACACAAGGAGGAGAAATAGACTTGTTTGGCCAGGCTGAGCGCAGATTTGTAGGACTTAAGGGTGAATTTATAATGTTGGAAATCAGCAAAGGTGCGTGATTTCCTCCACTGCCATTCAGCGGCCCGTGAGCATCGCTGAAGATATCTGGTCTGTTTAGTGTGCCACGGTTGCCGTCGAGTGATTGATGTACGTCGAAGAATGAATTGTGCAGTTTTGTCAAGTGTTGATTTTAGTGCCGAATTATACTGTAGAGTAATGAGGTTTGGAGAAGAGAGGGATGAAATGTCAGAGAGCAGAGGACTCAGTTGAGTGGAAAAGTCTGTGAGATCCAAGTCATTTAAATTCCTGTGAGGTAGCAGTTTTTTGGGGGCTTGCAAAGATGTAGCAGGTAGAGTAAGAGAGAAAGTTAATAGATGGTGGTCAGAGAGAGGAAATGGGAAGTTAAGGGAGTTGGAAACAGCACAGAGATTTGTGAAGACCAGGTCTATGGAGTTGCCTTCACAGTGTGTTGGAGATGTTGTCCACTGGGACAGGCCTAAAGATGAAAATTCAGGTTGATGCTGTTTATATTTTAACAGACTATATAAAGATGCAAACCTGTAATTGCAATACCCAGAGCTAGATTAACCCCAGCAGCATCTAGAAAATTGGCCCTGGCACTTGAAAAATACTTTACTCTTTGCTCCTAGAAAGCCACACCCCTCCCCTTTGCATTGCCGGTACTTCTGACATAGACAGTTGTGCTATATATATGTTGCTGACCCAGAAGTACGGATCAGCTTATTCCTATGTGTGTTTTACACAATCAAGAAATTAAACCACTGCTGTTTGTGTGATTAGAGCTGTGTCCATATCTGTTAGGGCAAGCAGGTGTTAAATCACTCTTGTGGGGTGTTTTGGGTAAACAAAGGTTAAGTAATTTATTTTAACCCTTTCATTACCTATGCTTGTTACATACAAACATTGTTTATATCAGTGTAGTGCATATGGATTGCAGTAGTGTTTTAAAGGGACATTAAACAGTAACAACCATGGAACTCCTAGTAAAGTAACCTACAAGTTTCTCATACAATTGTGCCCGACTTGTCTGCTCTGTTGGCTAAGTCCTAAACATGTAAGCAAGTCTCCTTTATACTGGTTGCTAGGCGCCCTATAAACAAGCTTACACCGTGCATCAGCAGTGATTCTGTGACATTTATTGCTTGCTCATGTGTTGTAGAGCGTTAGCCAAAGTTACCATATGGCGCCAAACTGCTGAGGGTACGTGTGCCTTAGTGTTAAATTCAAAATGCTAGATTTCTAGTATTGTTTTAACGTTTTATATTTATTTCCCATGTTCTTGTTTTAATTTACTTTTTAAATAATATGTATTTTCCCGAAATTGGTGCAGAGTCCCTTTGGAAATCAAGGGTTAAGTCAGCAAATGGCGACTCCATAATTACTGGCTTCTGGATTTTTAGACTACCTCATACAAATTTGTCAACCCTGCAGTACCTCATGCAGAAAAGGGACAATCAGAAATATATTGTCTAGTAAGGAGATAGGTCAGTTCTTGTATTAAGTTTCAGTGCATTTTAAAGCTTGCATTTCCTTTGCATTTGAGGGACATACATTTTATTTTAAAATGAAATCATTAAAAGAAAGGTAAAATAAATAACTGTCTGAAAGCTCAGACTAGGCTTCATTTCCAGGACTGATTTTGGAGTATTTCAGGGTAGTGTGTACTTAGGAGGGCACTGCAATTCCATAAACGTTGGTGACTTTGCAGATTTGAAATGAAGCTAGATTTAAGTTTACTAACGGGTATGTTTTGCCTTCATTCAAACTAATTATTTATTTATTATTATTTCTCTTGTTAAGTGTATCCAGTCCACGGATCATCCATTACTTGTGGGATATTATCCTTCCCAACAGGAAGTTGCAAGAGGATCACCCACAGCAGAGCTGCTATATAGCTCCTCCCCTCACTGCCATATCTAGTCATTCTCTTGCAACTCTCAACAAAGATGGACGTAGTAAGAGGAGAGTGGTGTATTATAGTTAGTTTTTTAACTTCAATCAAAAGTTTGTTATTTTTAAATGGTACCGGAGTGTACTGTTTCATCTCAGGCAGCATTAGAAGAAGAATCTGCCTGTGATTTCTATGATCTTAGCAGAAGTAACTAAGATCCACTGCCGTTCTCACATATTCTGAGGAGTGTTGTAACTTCAGAGGGGGAATGGCGTGCAGGTTTTCCTGCAATAAGGTATGTGCAGTTAATATATTTCTAGGGATGGAATTTGCTAGAAAAATGCTGCTGATACCGGATTAATGTAAGTTAAGCCTTAAATGCAGTGATAGCGACTGGTATCAGGCTTATTAACAGAGATAAATACTCTTATAAAAGTGTAATATAAAACGTTTGCTGGCATGTTAATCGTTTTTATATATGTTTGGTGACAAAACTTATTGGGGCCTAGTTTTTTTCCACATGGCTGGCTTGATTTTTGCCTAGAAACAGTTTCCTGAAGCTTTCCACTGTTGCAATATGAGTGGGAAGGGCCTATTTTAGTGCTTTTCTGAGCAGATAAAAATACTGACAGAGACATTCAGCTTCCCTCTGCATGATACAGGACATCTCTTAAGGGCTCAAAAGGCTTCAAAGTCGTTTTTGAGGAGGGTAACAATCACAGTAGACTGTGGCAGTTGTGACTGTGTTTAAAAAACGTTTTTGTCATTTATTATTCTGTTTTTGTTATTAAGGGGTTAATCATCCATTTGCAAGTGGGTGCAATGCTCTGCTGACTTGTTACATACACTGTAAAAATTTTGTTAGTGTAACTGCCTTTTCTCTTGTTAAGTGTATACAGTCCACGGATCATCCATTACTTGTGGGATATTCTCCTTCCCAACAGGAAGTTGCAAGAGGATCACCCACAGCAGAGCTGCTATATAGCTCCTCCCCTCACTGTCATATCCAGTCATTCTCTTGCAACTCTCAACTAAGATGGAGGTCGTAAGAGGACTGTGGTGTTTTATACTTAGTTTATTTCTTCAATAAAAAGTTTGTTATTTTTAAATGGTACCGGAGTGTACTGTTTATCTCAGGCAGTATTTAGAAGAAGAATCTGCCTGCGTTTTCTATGATCTTAGCAGAAGTAACTAAGATCCTTTGCTGTTCTCACATATTCTGAGGAGTGAGGTAACTTCAGAGGGGGAATAGCGTGCAGGTTTTCCTGCGATAAGGTATGTGCAGTTAAAATATTTTTCTAGGGATGGAATTTGCTAGAAAATGCTGCTGATACCGAAGTAATGTAAGTAAAGCCTTAAATGCAGTGATAGCGACTGGTATCAGGCTTATTAATAGAGATACATACTCTTATAAAAGTGTATTTTAAAACGTTTGCTGGCATGTTTAATCGTTTTTTACATATGTTTGGTGATAAAACTTATTGGGGCCTAGTTTTTTCCACTTGGCTTGAATTTTGCCTAGAAACAGTTCCCTGAGGCTTCCCACTGTTGTAATATGAGTGGGAGGGGCCTATTTTAGCGTTTTTTTGCTCAGCAAAAATTACAGACACAGACTTCCAGCTTCTTCCTGGATGCTCCAGGACTTCTGAAGGGCTCAAAAGGCTTCAATAGTCGTATTGAGGGAGGTAAAAAGCCACAGTAGAGCTGTGGCAGTTGTTGTGACTGTTTAAAAGAACGTTTTTGTCATTTGTTATTCCGTTTTTGGTATTAAGGGGTTAATCATCCATTTGCAAGTGGGTGCAATGCTCTGCTAACTTATTACATACACTGTAAAAATTTTGTTAGTGTAACTGCATTTTTTCACTGTTATTCAAAATTTGGGAAAATTTGTGTTTCTTAAAGGCGCAGTAACGTTTTTTATATTGCTTGTAAACTTGTTTTAAAGTGTTTTCCAAGCTTGCTAGTCTCATTGCTAGTCTGTTTAAACATGTCTGACACAGAGGAACCTACTTGTTCATTATGTTTGAAAGCCATGGTGGAGCCCCATAGGAGAATGTGTACTAAATGTATTGATTTCACCTTAAACAGTAAAGATCAGTCTTTATCTATAAAAGAATTATCACCAGAGGGTTCTGTCGAGGGGGAAGTTATGCCGACTAACTCTCCCCACGTGTCAGACCCTTCGCCTCCCGCTCAGGGGACGCACGCTAATATGGCGACAATTAGATCAGGGACGCCTATAGCGATTACCTTGCAGGACATGGCTGCAATCATGAATAATACCCTGTCAGAGGTATTATCTAGATTGCCTGAATTAAGAGGCAAGCGCGATAGCTCTGGGGTTAGGAGAGATACAGAGCGCGCAAATGCTGTTAGAGCCATGTCTGATACTGCGTCACAGTATGCAGAACATGAGGACGGAGAGCTTCAGTCTGTGGGTGACATCTCTGACTCAGGGAAACCTGATTCAGAGATTTCTAATTTTAAATTTAAGCTTGAGAACCTCCGTGTATTGCTTGGGGAGGTATTAGCTGCTCTGAATGACTGTAACACAGTTGCCATTCCAGAGAAATTGTGTAGGCTGGATAGTTACTATGCGGTGCCGGTGTGTACTGACGTTTTTCCTATACCTAAAAGGCTTACAGAAATTGTTAGCAAGGAGTGGGATAGACCCGGTGTGCCCTTTTCCCCACCTCCTATATTTAGAAAAATGTTTCCAATAGACGCCACTACACGGGACTTATGGCAGACGGTCCCTAAGGTGGAGGGAGCAGTTTCTACTTTAGCAAAGCGTACCACTATCCCGGTTGAGGACAGTTGTGCTTTTTCAGATCCAATGGATAAAAAATTGGAGGGTTACCTTAAGAAAATGTTTATTCAACAAGGTTTTATTTTACAGCCCCTTGCATGCATTGCGCCTGTCACTGCTGCGGCGGCATTCTGGTTTGAGGCCCTGGAAGAGGCCATCCAGACAGCTCCATTAAATGAAATTATTGACAAGCTTAGAACGCTTAAGCTAGCTAACTCATTTGTTTCTGATGCCATTGTTCATTTGACTAAACTAACGGCTAAGAATTCTGGATTCGCCATCCAGGCGCGTAGGGCGCTATGGCTTAAATCCTGGTCAGCTGACGTGACTTCAAAGTCTAAATTACTCAACATTCCTTTCAAGGGGCAGACCCTATTCGGGCCTGGCTTGAATGAAATTATTGCTGACATTACTGGGGGCAAGGGTCATACCCTTCCATCAGGACAGGGCCAAATCAAAGGCCAAACAGTCTAATTTTCGTGCCTTTCGAAATTTCAAGGCAGGAGCAGCATCAACTTCCTCCGCTTCAAAACAAGAGGGAACTGTTGCTCATTCCAGACAGGCCTGGAAACCTAACCAGTCCTGGAACAAGGGCAAGCAGGCCAGAAAGCCTGCTGCTGCCCCCAATACAGCATGAAGGAATGGCCCCCTATCCGGAAACTGATCTAGTGGGGGGCAGACTTTCTCTCTTCGCCCAGGCGTGGGCAAGAGATGTTCAGGATCCCTGGGCGTTGGAGATCATATCTCAGGGATATCTTCTGGACTTCAAAGCTTCTCCTCCACAAGGGAGATTTCATCTTTCAAGGTTATCAGTAAACCAGCTAAAGAAAGAGGCATTCCTAAGCTGTGTGCAAGACCTCCTAGTAATGGGAGTGATCCATCCAGTTCCGCAGACGGAACAAGGACAGGGGTTTTATTCAAATCTGTGGTTCCCAAGAAAGAGGGAACCTTCAGACCAATTTTGGATCTAAAGATCTTAAACAAATTCCTCAGAGTTCCATCATTCAAAATGGAAACTATTCGGACCATCCTACCCATGATCCAAGAGGGTCAGTACATGACCACAGTGGACTTAAAGGATGCCTACCTTCACATACCGATTCACAAAGATCATCATCGGTTCCTAAGGTTTGCCTTTCTAGACAGGCATTACCAATTTGTAGCTCTTCCCTTCGGGTTGGCTACAGCCCCGAGAATTTTTACAAAGGTTCTGGGCTCACTTCTGGCGGTCCTAAGACCGCGAGGCATAGCGGTGGCTCCTTACTTGGACGATATCCTGATACAGGCGTCAAGCTTTCAAATTGCCAAATCTCATACAGAGATAGTTCTGGCATTCCTGAGGTCGCATGGGTGGAAAGAGAACGAAGAAAAGAGTTCTCTATCTCCTCTCACGAGGGTTTCCTTCCTAGGGACTCTAATAGATTCTGTCGAAATTAAAATTTACCTGACGGAGTCCAGGTTATCAAAACTTCTAAATGCTTGCCGTGTTCTTCACTCCATTCCGCGCCCCACGGTGGCTCAGTGCATGGAAGTAATCGGCTTAATGGTAGCGGCTATGGACATAGTGCCATTCGCGCGCCTGCATCTCAGACCGCTGCAATTATGCATGCTCAGTCAGTGGAATGGGGATTACACAGATTTGTCCCCTCTACTAAATCTGGATCAGGAAACCAGAGATTCTCTTCTCTGGTGGTTATCTCGGGCCCATCTGTCCAAGGGTATGACCTTTCGCAGACCAGATTGGACAATTGTAACAACAGATGCCAGCCTTCTAGGTTGGGGTGCAGTCTGGAACTCCCTGAAGGCTCAGGGTTCATGGACTCAGGAGGAGAAACTCCTCCCAATAAATATTCTGGAGTTAAGAGCAATATTCAATGCTCTTCTGGCTTGGCCTCAGCTAGCAACACTGAGGTTCATCAGATTTCAGTCGGACAACATCACGACTGTGGCTTACATCAACCATCAAGGGGGAACCAGGAGTTCCCTAGCGATGTCAGAAGTCTCCAAGATAATTCGCTGGGCAGAGACTCACTCTTGCCACCTGTCAGCGATCCTTATCCCAGGTGTAGAGAACTGGGAGGCGGATTTTCTAAGTTGTCAGACTTTTCATCCGGGGGAATGGGAACTCCATCTGGAGGTGTTTGCTCAATTGGTTCTCCGTTGGGGCAAACCAGAATTGGATCTCATGGCGTCTCGCCAGAACGCCAAGCTTCCTTGTTACGGATCCAGGTCTAGGGACCCAGAAGCGGCACTGATAGATGCTCTAGCAGCGCCTTGGTTCTTCAACCTGGC